>NC_092871.1:34994223-35024884 GCF_032062135.1 Pyxicephalus adspersus
CACTGTACGGCAGTTAGGACAGGGAACAGCAGGTGGCGCTGTGCCGGCTTCTTTCGCTCTGCACTACAGACAGGAGAAGACACGATGCTGCCTGGGAGGAGAGAAGACACACGCTGCATGCAGCCAGCGAGAAGAGACACGCAGGATCGGGTATCGGGTGAGTATATTATTTTAATTATTTTATAACACATTTGTCGTATAGGATGCACTAACTTTTCCCCCCCAGTTTTGGGGAAGAAAAAGTGCGTCTTATATGGCAAAAAATACGGTATTAAGTACTGTCCCATTTTTTTGTGCACCCTAGGTGGAACGTAATGCATGGTTGGTCTCATTACCAGTGAAGGAATAAAGGACCAATGCCTTCTGGTCAGTTTAAGATATTGTCAGCAGAAAAGGGGAGGCTCAGAGAGGCTACAGATGAAGGTTCCTTAATGAGGCACAGTTGTAGAAGGTCAATGATCAATGTAACAGATGTTGCAGGTTTATAGACAAATAAATTTTGGTTGTGTGGAGCATTTGTCCACCCACAGAATATGGCTGATTATGCCAGGACTTTCAAAAAAGAGAGAAGGAGGAGGTTATCTGACTGTGGTAATAGGTCAAAAGACAACACATAGATCTAATGACTGGGTTCTAGCTATATCCCACATCAAGCAAAGGTAGTCTCCAAAGCATATTGGTACTGAACAAAACTGCAGTTGCTATCTGTTGTGTGGAGATCAGTGGTGTTTGTGAGCCCAACAATAAAATGTGCATAACACTTTTATAATACAGTGACAATTGTGGGATATCTGGAGGCACCAGTCAAGCATCAAAGTAAAAGAAAAAAAATGCAACATAATTGGGCATGACATTTGGCATCAGCAGACTACTGTTTGCAGTAAAATGTGAATTAGATGTGAATTAGGCAAAAAACCTTATGGACATAATTTAGTATTTTTTTTTGTTCTGTATGACCAACAACGCAATGTAAGAACACATTTTAATGTTTGTTTATTGTGAGCGTCTCTAATGTATACATTTACCCAATACATGATTTTTCAGTTTTGTAAATAGGGACTGCTGAATTAAGGGAATGTGCAGAATCAAATTTGTTTGGCTGCGCCCAAATAAGGAAATATAGTCTCACTTCCAAAATAAGGTAAATCCCCTCATAACCAGTGAACAGGAGTTTCCACTGAAATACTTCCCCTTAACGCCTTTTGGTGACAGTTGCAAGTATTGTGATAATGTTTGTAAAGAAATGGTAAAGTGATTTTAGGTAAAAGGTGTTTTCCATTATCCACTCTCCCTCTCGTTCTCCAACTTCTCTGTTCTTCTAGTGTAGCAGAGTGAAAAAACCATGTGTAAATTCCATGTCATGTGTGGTTGGAGCACACACAGAGGACGTAGGAGAATAACTTGCTTCCTCAAGTTGTAGTTTTTACTTTGCTCAGGTGGGAAAGCAAATTGAAAAAATCTATCAGCAGAAGAGGGGTTGGGTTTAATGAAATGAACCTTTTTAATTTTAGGGAAAAAAGAATGTTGCAGTTTTGCAATTTATTACTGGAAAAACTAGATTATATACAAATGATAAAGAAAGTGACACCACAATGCTACAAAATGTTAATAGAATGACAAAACTTTGTGCCAGTATCAGGCTGCCTATATAAGTAAAAAAAAAAACAAACGAAGCACTCACAGCCTTTGAAAATTGGTATTTATTAACACAATGCATTGTGCAATGCTGATGTACTGCAATGTACTATCTGATTTGTTGTGCTGTAACAACTAATCAGATATTACATTGCATTTTTTTCAGAGCAGTCAATGCAAAATGACAGCTAACTGGTTGATATAGGGTAGTGCACTGTGCATAGTTAAAAATATCCATCAGTCCTGCTAAAAAAAATAGGAACGTTTTATGTCTGTGGTCATAAGTATTTCATGAAATCCATTTTTGATCAATAATTGATTATTTCATCAAATCTGGAATGGATTTAGTTCAGGAATGGAAACATTTGCCAATAGCAAATGATTTTTAAGAAATCCTTTCTAAGTTTGCTGGATCACCCAGGTTTTTAATAAATCAGGCACATTGAATACATATAGTTCATAACAAGGTTTAAAAATACCATTGAAAAACAAATTGTACAGAGTGTGCTTAGCATATAGATAAAGAGAATTGGTAGTGGACCTGGGATGGTTTGCTTGTCTACATAGACAGCCTTTATTAGGTATCCACTTCCAACTACAGTTTCCCTTTGTGATAAGATAATATAGAAGAGTTTTGGTCTAAAGAAAAGCCTTCTAAAGATAGACCTAAATAGACCTCCAACTTCAAATATCTGTGACTAAGTTGGCTGTTGATGTTCAGTTCAGCTAATTTTATTAAGTACACTTTGTATATTATCCATGCAAATTGTCCATCACCCTTCATACTACAGACCTCAAATCATCCATCACATAGGGATGTTGCAGCTGGAGACATTCGCCTCTTCCAGAAGCAATTATACTGCATGTTAAAGTATTTTTTAACTTAAGGCTCCATTTAAAACTCAACAGTATAGTTCTACCACATTATTTCATGCATTTTATTAAAAAAGCCATAAAATTCAGGCTGGGATGTAGACTTACTTTGGGCTTTATAGGGCACAGTGGATGGGAATCTCTCTGTTATAAATAAGTCTCAAAGGGTTCACAAAGGAGCTTGTCTTCCTCTGCATGTAAAGTTATGATATAGGCCACAACAATAGTACCTAGGGATTGGCTAACCTGTATGTTAAATATATTTTATCATGAAAGCATTTTGACATAAGAATAGTTTTTTCTAAGAATAAAGCAGGTTAGTGTTAAATTTCCACTTTATATAGATTTGATTCCACTGCTAAGTAAAAACAAAAGAATGTCAGATTCTGTCAGCATGATGATTTAGCCATTGGGGAAGAAACAGCCACCTCTCAGTTCCAGCTGCTGTCTTTTCTACAAATTCTCCTAAACTTTCGTTAAATTAAACAGATTCACTTTATACCTTCAAGAAACTATCCTGCAAAGTTTTGACTACACAAAAATAATGAAACATGCAGTTTGCTTGGTCCCTATGGAACAGCAGCAGAATTACAATAGACTGAGAATGGATTATACAAAGTGAACCCTGTAACACTTTATATGAGCCTTCAGGACAGTAAATTACACAGGAATAGAGGGCTAAGGAAAAGGCTATGTTACTAATTTGCTACTGGGGAGACGGGGATATTTAGCAAACGTTTATCATAAAGCGCTCTTTACAAAACCCCATACAATAGGTGGCAAAAAACAGATCCTTGGCTGAAAGGCTTACAACTTCACATTATATCGGACATAGAAAAACAGCTTCATATACATAGAAATATGGTATAACCCAGACCTTATTATATTTTTCTGCAGACACCTCAGAAAATGTTTAGACTTGAGCCAATTAATCAAAAATTCCTGCTGAAATAAACATTTACTTTTCAGTTTGCTTCATCATTAAGAGCTGGCAGAACGATACATTGTTACATGGTTGTGAGCTGTTCCAGAGTTGACAATACAATGAGATTATCAGAACAGCGGCTATGCACATGTGGACATCACTTTGCAAACATGCAGTTATTGTTTCTATTTTCTGCCTGGTTTTAGAACAAGACCTATCCCTGAATACAGGCTGATAATGCCAGTTAGGGACTTGTCATTTAAAACCAAGCAAAAACTGGCTTATGGAGCTCTGAGCACTGTGAAAGAGGTGGCAGCAGCAGGGTAAGGTGACACTGTGCCTGAATGCCTCCAATAAAAGGAACTTGGCATTAAGACGCTGCAGGAATGCCCCAGGTCAAAATACCACTTAATCTATCAGCAAAACAATGTTTAGATAACTCAGGATATTAAAATGTATGTATGTATGTATAGCCTAAATAGTTTTTAGTTTTAGAATGAGAGGAGAAAGGTAAAACCCCCTGCTAGTTTTTTTTTTCCATGTCATAACTACAGGACTACTGTAACCCATAGGAAGATTTTAATGTGTATTGTAATTTGTGTAATGTGTAATGGCATTTTTAATGTGTTTATTACCCAAACAGGTTCAGGGAAATAAAAAAATAAACCCACAACTGCCATTTCTATGATCTCATCTATGGTTAAATGTATTTATTTCACCTTTTCGTTCCTTCTAGAAAGAAGGCTTTGGGGCTTTAGTAGTTTCAGTCACACACCTGATACAATCATAGAGATAACTGTGTGACAATCTGCTGAACAGCTGAGCTGTATACCCATTCTGGGTTAGTGATACAGAAAATAGTGTTTTTTCAGAACCAAGAATCAGAAATACCAAATTACATAAAGGTTATGTAAGGTAGCAAAAAAAAAAAACAGACAAAACAAACACTTTTTTTTACTATACAAGAAGAGTGATTTTATTTTACTGTATTTTCTTCCCTATTCGGATATATTTTCTGCCATGATGATCAAAACGTTGTGGAAAGAAATGCCCCTTGCAGAGATAGAGATGGTAGTAAAAATATGATGGAGGCTATAACACAACCTCTCTCTATATTTTTACCATGGTGGAACCCTTGAAATAACTTTGAGGTCTTTCAAGGAACCCTGTTATATTAACTATATCCACAGCTCACAGTACATTAGTTTGGTAGTAGTGTATTAGTAGTGAGGCACAAATTGCTCAATGTTAAAGGTACACCTAGCAACTTCCTGGAGGAACCCTAGGGTTTTAATTCCCTACAATGGCAGCTTGAAAAGATTTTCTCTTAATTGCGGATTACAATTATAGTTCCAACTGTAGTATTGTAACAAGATGAAACAATGTATTTGGATTGAATCTTTGTCTAGGAACACAATATGCAGTAATTGTATACCTTATTTCTTGACCCACAGGCTTGCTCCCTCACCCAATGCTTTTTCTCTTGCTACTCAACAGTTCGTGGCCTCTCTAACACCCATACATAAAATGGTTCTACATTTACATGAAAGACCTACCAATATCCCAGAGCACTGGGGAGCATGGAAGAGCACTGGCTACCAAAATAAGGAAGAATCAAGTCTGAGTTTTAGCTTATTCTTCTACCCCTGGACAACCCTTGGAGGGACAAGGGAATGTGAAGGATGTTTTTTGAGTTTATTATACAGTGAGAAAACATAAGTATTACCATTGGTTGCTGGTACATATCAGAAAGTTTGATCCAGGGTTTGTTGGTTTCCTGGTCGGTCCTCTGTGGCTCCCAGTGGTTCTCCTGGCATTTCCTACAATGGAGGGCACAATAATGTAGGACCTAGGGGAAGTTACCATAAAGTACACTAGGAGAGGAACACATCCAGGAAAGTCTGGAATGTGCTAGTGGGTATCCTACACCTACTGTGGAAGAACACTGTAGAGATTTTTAGGTACATGATATAGGTACAATTATCATGTGTTGTATGGTTCATTTAAATCACTGCTCCAGTACTGCATACATGAATTTTTGAAAGCAAACCACCATCAGAACATATATATGTGAACTAAACTGCTAAATAAAGTTTTTGTACAAGGTTTTGTGTGCAGGACACTGCAGAACCGAAGCATTCCTATCAAGGAATTATATTAAAGTGTACCCACTCTGATTTACTGTATTTATGCCCCTTTTGTTTTTGAAATTGTTCCTATCCTGACTATAGCAACCCTATACCCAAATAACACTTTTTTTAACAGGCTGATGAATATTTACACACAATATTGGTAGTACTATTATATTTGTTTACAATATACAGAGAAATATACAGAGAAATAGTAACACTTCAGTAAGTGCACAGACAAACCACAACAATATTCTGTATATTAAAATCATTAGCACTTTACAAACAATTGAATCAAATGTAAAGCAATTTATATCATAACATTTTGACATAAAACACAAATGCTGTCTAAATGAGTAACTGTTTAAAAAAAAAAAAAAAAGCTGAACGCATGGCAACACAGATATGGGAACCAATTTAGAACCCAAAGTATGTGTCTGGCCAGTCTTTTGATCCAGGCACACCTGTCACAGAGCACAGCTAGGTCCTCAACCTCCACATCTGCTGCACAGCTTGATCATTAACACACTTTAATCTCCATTGCTCTCTGATCCTGTTTTCATTTTGGCAGTATATTTGCATGCAGAAGAAACTTACTGGCATCTAAACTCAACTTTCCCTTTCAGTCCTGTTATGTAAGGGTTCACTGGAGGCTGCTGTATTCAGATAAATACACGTAATGTATTTAAAATGAAATATGTTTTGTAGTTAAATTTACCCTAGACACACAGAAGCGTTCAGATACAGTTACCCTTAAAAATGAATAATTCCTCTTTCCTGTTCAGACTTCTCAAAACTGGCAAAAAATGAAAATTTAGATTGCACTCTGGAGCACTTTGCAGTACCTTAAGAAATAAAAAGTTTTTGTATTTCCAACCTAAATATGTTTCAAAATCACCCGCTGCTACAGTCTGAATGGGCCACAAGGGGTTAAGGATAGCCAGAGTTAAGACAGTCCCAGAGGTACAAGGACAGCAATTGTCAGCTTTAAAATCCAAGCAGGTTGGTGACACAGAGGGGAGTGTGTGTACACTGACAGCCTCCCCAATTGAGCAGGGAGCAAGGCTTGGACAAAGGCTAATATGCATATGGAAGCCTATTACTAAGCTTCCCAGTCACAAGAGCAGAAGAGCAGGTGTCTACACAAGGAGCACAAAAGAGGGAGAGAATAATGTATGCAAAGTGTATTTATGACCCATTCATAGAATCGTGCAGCAGATGGCAACAATTGCAAGCTCCTTGCAACATCCATTTACTCAATATCTGGGTTTCATTTACAACAATATGAAGAACTAAACTGCCATTACCAGAACACAAGCATTTAAAATATTTATTATTGCCTAACTGTTTATCAAAACAGATGTCTAGTGATTTTGGATAGACAACCCTTTACCATATATACAGATTCTACTTATAGTATACACACAGCACCACTACTACTGCACACAGAGGGGTATCTAGATATACACAAATCCTATATATACATACATATATATATATATATATATATATATATATATATATACATACACACAAATACACACTACATAGACAGGTAAAACAATACAGCAAGATATTGTAATATTATAGGCCGGTATACAATACAGGTACAATAACTCTGCTTCCATGCTCCTAGAAGAAGGATCTCCTACATCCATCTGCATGAAAATCCCCAGGCTGTAGAATGGATTGTGCAGGCTGCGCCAGAACTGGGAGAGCCCAGAGCAGGCCATTGCTAGCTCTGCTGAACAAGACAGCATGGGCAGAAGCTGCAGCATGATCTGCTAGGAATAAAGAAGAGAGGGATTACCTGACACACACCCTGGCATGTTGCATCCACGGTGCCCCTGTCACTGATGAAAGGGAAGCCCCAGATTAGCCCATCAGCAGAACTGCTGCCATCCTTTATCCAGATCCTGACCTCCAGTGCTCACATTAGTGGCTTGGATGCTTCAGCAACCTCCTTGCTGTTCCCTAGCCCATGATGTCACCATCTTTCTCTATCTCTGATTGGCTGCCAGGCTGCTGATAATAATACTACTAATAGCACTAGGAGGGCTGGGATAGGCAAATCTTTTGTTTCGAAGCAGGAAGTGCACAGAAACCTTTCACAGCAGAGGGAGGGAGCTTATAAAAAAATGTGATGCTTTCACTAACACCACCACTACCACCACAGGCTGCATTGTGTGTGGCCAGAGGTGCAATTCTATCAATCTGCATGAGCATAAGTAATACATGAACACAGTACATTCCTCCTGTGTCTCTGCAGCATACTCAACTGGATTGTGTTACACTACACAGCTGGGCTGATACAAAATTTCTCTTACTGTATTACTGTGTCACCAAGATCTGCCAACTTCAGCAAGGAGAATCACAAAGCAGGAATAAAAAGTTTAATGACCCATATCAACCCATCAAGAAGCAATCACTGCAATCATAATATTGTATACTGACAGCGATGGACATTCCTAAGAAATGTCACTTTTTAATTGTTAAACTTAGTTTTTTTTAAGGTGTAATGCTAACCATAAATGTTGCGTATCAGGCGATACAATCTCAATCTACAATCAATTAAGATCTACCAACAATGCATTGCAGTGCAAGGGTCTACATGACTGGATAGAAAAATGTAGGATGGATTAAGTTTTGTATTATATAGCAATGTTCTCCCCAGTCTCTTTTAGCTGGGCGCACCACCTGCCACTTTTCAGTAACCACCCAGCTGCTTTTGAGTGCTTACTAAAGAGTTGGGTCACAATACAGGGGCTGCCACCCTCCTACAATTTCTGCCTGCTCGGCCTGACAATTATTATGATCTGCCTGACTGGATGAAAACTAAATGCCAGTTTTTAAAGAACAAAGGTGACTGTATAGTCAGATTATAATGCATACGGCTAGTGTAAAGTAGATGTAAACCCAGCGACTAGAATCTCACATAAACTTTACCACATCATTTTTAATCTGCATGTTTTATTGAGATGATCCTGCCATGAAGGTCTTTGAACAGGCACTTCTGGTTATAGGATAACAACGCTCTACCTTTTTCCCTATTGCCTTACTTTGTTGTCACCTTTTCCATGGGCTTCTAATGGATACTACAAGTGGCAGCTATACTATACGTTATGCAGGCATTGCCCACTGTAAGCATCAGAACACCATGCCAGGAATCGTATTAGCATGTCTACCAGAAGTGATCAGTTTATTATTATACTATTCTGTAATCAAAGCACATAGTTACCTGTATGACCAGCAAGGTTAGCATATAGTGTAAATCACATCAGCACCATGAACATTTAAAAAGTGAAAAAAGCATGTTGAGAGCAGAACATCAAACATCTCAGATTTGAAAGGCATATCGAAATGTACCCAAGGAAACCATTACTGAAATACATTTAATTTACTAAAGAAATATGTATCCCATAGATCCACCATATTTTTAAATAAATTACACAATGACTTTAGTGCTTCTGCTGTGAACTTCGAGAATGATTTGCTCCAGAGGGTTGTCAGCTACAGAGATCAGTGATCTTTACATTTCATTTACTGCTTGTTATACAGGAATGGTTTTAGACAAAATGGGGCACTGAGCAATTGCCCAGTTTGCCCTACCTTCAAACCCGCCCTGATGTTATAGTACAGAAAAATGAACAAACATTTCCAAAATTTCAGTTTACTAGTCTCTTTCTTTTTTCTTTTACTTTTACCTGGTGATTATGCAAGTGACACAATATCTGTCCTAGCTTTCTGACTGGTGAAATGGGCCATTATTTGTTAAGGGTTACATACATACAGTTGGACCTTTTATTTTCTGTCCTACTTTTGACCCTGAGCTTTAAGGTTATGTTCAGTATAATGAAAAACAAAATCTCTCAAATTAGGCCTGATTTAATAAAGCTTTCCAAGGCTGGAAAAAATATACTTTCATCAGTGAAGCTGGGTGATCCTACAAACCTGGAACAAATTTCTTTAAAGTCATTTGCTATGTGTTAGCAAATGTTTTGAATCATCAGACCAGATCCATTCAGTTTTGATAGATCATCCAGCTTCACTAATGAAAGTGTATTTTCTCTAGCCTTGGTGAGCTTTATTAAATCAGGCCCAATATGTTAGTTGCTACTCAGAGAGTCTCATGGTGGGGTTGCCATTATAGCATGGGACACAAGTGGTGATTCATTACACTGCACATGTACAGAAATAAACAGAGAATGGCTCCCCACTGCTCCCCAAATTTGATAATTTACCAATCATGGATGCTATTTTAGAGCAAGCCAGGAGCATTTGGCTTTAAAAGAGGAGGTTTGTGACCTAGAGAAGAAGGGATGCCACCACCCTGGTCAAATGACAGAGTCTAGTGGTTGCTTTACTGACTGCCACCACAACCATTAACTTTTGAACTAAAGCCACCCACTTGTCCACGGCCTAAAAATGGATCAGGCTGCCAATGTAACAATACGCTTCTCCACTGACTACCAATGTAGCGTACCACTGTATTAGCACACCATGTGTCAGTAACTGCTGCACTACAAGGTGCTATACAAAACATTCCCTTACATGTAAAAGGTAAAATAGCCATGGTAAGGGAATAGAGTAAGACAGTGGAAACATACATTAAATGGTTTGCTTTGCGTACCAGAGTATTGGAACCTTGATATGACCACAAACATGTGACCAAACCAAAACAGGGTTGTATATTTAGTAATTAGGAGAAATTTAGTGTATTTTTTTTCTTTTTTTGTGGGGGGGGGGGGGGGGGGGGGTGCAGATTTGGTGATAAGGAAAAGAGAAAAAAAAGGAAAAAAATTTTTTTAACCCTTTCATTAGCCTCTAGTCTGGGTCTGCAGTTTTTTAGATGCTTTTGTCTTGTTCTATGTTAGCACAATGTCAGCTTATGTATACTATACATGCTTTCTATGTGACAGCACTTGCGTCATGAGTATAAAGCAAAGTTAACAAGTTGCAAGCATGCTTTCAAGAGAAAATAAATCTATTTTTCCCAATATCAAAGCATTACTAAACTGAGTTCTTTCTGTACTATGCATTTTACTGGTATATGTTTATTCACATATTAAACATAACCCAATATAAATACAAAGATATGTGTGTGGTCATGCTTATATATACTGGTAATATATTACTATTATCACAGTAAAGAAAATTCAGTACAGCAACTTTGCAGATTGTGAATGTAAGTACATTTAGCTTAAAACTCCCTATTAGCAGAAGAAAGAAGTGGAAACTGCTGAAGCATTTGCTCCTTATAGTCACTTTTGAAAAAATGGTAATTAGTTCCTCCAAGTGAAAAGAGTTTCTAAATGCTGCTTTTATTGGTATTATGATAACTCTTTAGAAGCCCACCTTCTCTGGCACAAAGCTTGTTCCTTCCCTAAAAAATCTAACATTTTTAAAGTGGTGAACAGGTTAATAAAAAATTGAGGATATAAAATGTGAAGAACACATTCCATCCTCCACGTTTTGATAAACAGCCCCTTATAGTGCCTTCTATAGTTTTTAAAGCAGACTGCTGCTCTTTGCAAGGCTCAATATATGGACATGAGGAAAAACATACTGTACTAGGGATGTGGCTACAAAAATGCTGACGAAAATCAAAGAGCAGGGACTGGGTTAAGAATAAGGTACATGGGTTGGGGCAAAGTTAAGGGCTAGTTTTGTGGCAACATTTATTAAAGAAACTATTCCTAAGCAACCAATTTTTATATATAAATGTTTTTAAGTCAAGCAGGAAAAAGTACCTATAAATCCTAGCCATCAAATTGTGTTTTGATTATGTTTGATAACTGTCTGTTTCACGGTATACAAATACCATTGGCAAACCAGTACAGAACCTAAGGTGAGAAAAAAGGTTTATCAGCTAGACTGGGAATATCAACCAACTCCCGATTATTCCCTAAAGATAAGCAGAGATCAACCCAGCGGTAAAGTTTATAGCCTATACACAAATCATAACACCTCTACTAAAGGCTCTGTTGTGTGGGTATGTAAAACATCTCTTGGTGGTCTGGTCATCCTTCATGAAGATCCATAAGTCAGGCCATCCATAAGCCATATCCCAATACAACAAGCTGTGACAACCTATTTAAAAAGCAGTTGAAATGCAGTAGTATGCATAACTATTTATAATGCTCTTGCATTATTGATTAAATTATAAAAACTGCACTAAAAGTATTTCCTAATATTAACTAGCAAAAGTGCTATCATCATTGGGTACTTGAATACAAGATTTAGTACAGTACAGTGCCTACATTCTGCTTATCTTGTCGTATATGAAGGTTGCTGAAGCTGCACAGCTTTTAGTATTAAATTCATAATTACTGTGTTACCCGCTTATACAAATGCATGGGAAAGAAAACACAAGGATTGTTGGAATCCGCACGTATCCTTAAGTTTTCTATACCCTTGTATATATGCTGAGTATATTGCTCAGCATGGGTTGTGAAATTGTTTTATATAGTTAGATCTATTTATATAGTTTGGGAGTGCCAGGCCTTGCTTTGTTTAAAAGACGAAGATGAAGCCTGCAGGTAATCAGAGAAGGTGAGGTGAAGGTACTGTATATCTGAGCACCTGATAAGAGTAATGTTAGATAGCTTAAAGACATTTGGTGCTACCGAATCATTGGCCAAGAATCCCTGGTCTGCAACAGGAAACATTTTCTAAATTGCAGATAGTATGTTACACTTCTTTGTTTTGTAGACTCACCTTGCTACTAGCAGAGACTAATGCCCAGGAACTAGTCTGACTGGTCTTACTAGACATACATTAACACCTATTTTTATTGCCAGGTTGCTTTGCTGTCTCTTTGAAGAACCATCTCTAAGAAAAAAAATTAGAAATTAATTATGTGCAGAAAGTTTTTGAAGTTTCTGTTCTGAGATCCCGTACAATCTGCCCATGAAAATGTAGTACAAGGTACATAATCATTTATATACAAGTAGGAGAAGAGAGATTCCTTGGCAGTAAAAAAGCATTTAACCTGACAGTTGTGGAAAGTAAACAGAATTATAAGAGATCAGTTCAGCTAAGGCTGGTATGTCAGTAATGTGTGGATACTGATGGGAATTAATCATTGGCTCTCTCATTGCTCCCAGCTGGCTCTGCTTTCCACAATATAGACTTTCTCTTACTCCTATGTAGCCAGAGCAGTGCCAATTCTTCTGCTGAATGTAAAATCAATGAAACGTTCAAGAGAAAGACTTTACTGTAGCATCTGTAGCTTGTGGGAGACCAAGCACCCCTAAATGTTAATCTGACTGTAACTCAAGTGACATGCTTAAGTATTTCTCTTTGCTCTATGGGCTATGTCATGGCGGCAGGGAGCGGAAACTGTGCCTGTGCAGAAACGTCAGGCCTCTGCTAGCAGCTGCAGATAAGGTTTGTTCTCTATGTGAAAGCAGTGGTCTCACTGTAGAATTCCAATCCCCCTCTACTAAAACAGACTACAAAGTCTACAAAGCTTGTGCTCCCAGAGAAAAAGAAGGCTGGAGCTTCAACAAAGAAACGGGTGTGTCAGACCTTTGCAAAGAATTTACTCTGTAGCATGCTAGCAGGACACAGGCTTTTCAAACATTGCACCCCTTTTGTTCTGATACACCTGGAATGTATTTACCTTCCACCCATACCCCTTAAGCCATCTGCATTAATATTATTATTAATAAACATTATTTATATAGCGCCAACATATTACGCAGCGCTGTACATTAAATAGGGGTTGCAAATGACAGAAAAATACAGCATTGTTTTTTTTTTTTATTAATATTTCCTACTCTGTAAAGGAAGATATACACACTGAAATCTACTGTCTAGGTCTTTTAACTGAACTGCTTATGAGTTAAGAGAACCACTGATTCAGAACTGCAGATATGGCCATTGTAGCTGGTGGCCAAGAGTCTCCTCCTACTGATGTCATTGATGCAGCCTCCTCTCCTCCATTAAGAAAAGTCCCTGCCACCACTTCAGTGTTCTTCCCCAGCCCATTTTTGCACCACCTGGCATTTTTCAGTAACCACCCAAAAACAGCCGGGTGGTTACTGAGTCACAATACAGCTTACTCCCATCCAGCATCAAAACATTTCTGGGGAGAATACTGCACTAGATAGTCAATAGGTAGTGTCCATGCCTCAAAAGCAGTGATCTGAACAGTGAAGGACCCTGCTGAAAACAAACAGAGATGAAAAGAAAACTTACGGCTGGAATACCACATGGCCACAACTGAGTAAAAATGTTTTCATTGATTTATTGCAGTGACCAGTTAGAGCAAGATGAGAAGGGGAGAAGATCAGCCCAGAGATCTGGAGTAATCTTTAACACTAACTCTATAGATTTTGGTGTTTGAAGGACCAGCACCAGAAGTTACCAATCCTGAGTTGAGTCTGCACATAACCAAGAACTAAAACGTAATTATCAGCCATTAAAATGCTGCATAAATATAGTAAAAATGCTACAGCAAATATAAAAGGTAGAGCCTAAATCCATTTTCTATTCTACAGTTGATACTTTTCTTGAAAAATACTTATACAAAAAATCCTAACAATAAACTAATAGCTCTGTAAAATAAATCTTTTCTCTAAAGTATTCATAAAATCTATTATACTGGTGGATAAATTAACTTGCAAGTATAAACTCAAAACTGAAATTTGTATTTTTGACATATTAATTTGTATTTTGAGATAATAAAGCAAACCTTTGCATTGTCCATGCATATACCCCACCTTTCCTTCTTCCCAGTTTAGCAGCTAGGTTAAAATACCTGGCTTTCTCGGTATGGAGGTGCATGTCACCGACTTTTTTTTCCCTAATGTGACCATGCTGGTGCTTAATGATTGGCTCAGAGCTGTTACATGTATTTCAGGGAAATATTTTCAGCTCTATTTAAACTCTAGGTAGTACAAATCTTGGGTTAGGTCAGGTATTTTTTTCTTTTAACACTGAAAGTTACAGGGCACAAAAATGTGAACCTCTTGCTTTGTCTTAAGTGGCCAAAGCACAGGTTGATTTAATATATGTACTGATTTTCTAAAACATATTCTCATCAGTAAAACCATTTAATTTGCGATATGAACCAAGGTATTTTTAAAGCATAACCAAATTCACCTTAGTGAAGGTTTGATTGCCTGGCTGGAGAGTCATTTAGTACAGGTGCACACTGCAGTATAAAATTGTTCCCTGCTGCCATAAACCTCTAGATTAATTCACTGTAAAAATGGCTGGCAGGTTGCTGTCATAAAATGGGAGAATGTCTGGGAAAAACAAGCCAGGATTTCACTATGTCTGTGCTATCGGTGAT
The DNA here is from genome assembly GCF_032062135.1 of Pyxicephalus adspersus. NCBI lineage: Eukaryota > Metazoa > Chordata > Amphibia > Anura > Pyxicephalidae > Pyxicephalus > Pyxicephalus adspersus. The sequence goes on from NC_092871.1 coordinate 35,009,087, forward strand.
AATATGGAAAATCCAAGTCTGTCTGCTAAATTAGCTTTCTTCTTGCATTTTGGTAGGTAAAATTCAGCTGATCTTAGAAGGTTAAAACAAGAAAGATTACACTTGGAATATGGTCAAACACAGAAGACTACCTAATAAGTAAAAGTTGTAAAACAATGCAGTTTATGGTCATCGATATGAAACAGTGTGGACCTGTTTGTTGAAAAAAAATATGATAAATTGACCTTAGACTGTATTATAGACATATGACTATGGTAGAGACATTAGATTGTGAGCCCCATTGAGGGACGGCTAGTAACACAACTATGGACTTTGTAAAGCAATGCATAATATGTCAGCACTATATAAATACTGTAAAATATAAATGATAACATCTCTTAACAACATAGCACAGATAGCTGGCTGATAGAGGAGTAGAAAGCACACAGCTGACTTTACCTGTGTGTTACTGCTTTTTTTACTATTCAAACATGAGCTAGAATAGTCCTTGACTAAATTGTATTGTTTTAATGACAGTATAAAAGTGGGGTCAATATCTGTCCCATCTAACAGGAATCACTGGTTTACAAAACTAGCTGAACAGAACTGTTTTAACCTCCCCACCACTGGTCTTATTTTCTACTATGCCTGATCTAGTGAGTTCTTCTTCTCTCCATATTCAAGCACCAACTTTCAATTGTCATATACACAAAGTATGGGTTACCCTCCCCAAACTACTCTTGGATTGGCGTGAAACATTTTCCAAAAATATATCATGCTTGTTGCTAATGGCTTCTGCCAGCAAAAAAAAGAAAAAAGAAAAAAAAAGCATTACGGCCCTAAGAGACCTCTAACATTCTGTGTAAGCACTATTGCACTGCATGGACTTTGGTTAGAATTTTTGCCACAAAGCTTACACACATGCATCTCAGTACCTACGTCAGGCATCCCGGGAGGCTCTTGGGCGCTGCTTCACGCATTCATCCTACGTCACCCGTTCTTGCGCCTGGGTTGGGTGACATAGGATAAAGTAGAACACCCCCCAAGCGATCAAACTGCCCTGCGGGGATAAAAGGTAAGTGTATTTTTTTTTTTTTTGCAGTTTTGTGTTTAGTTCCTCTTCAAGGTTTCAAGCACTTCAGACTTTTTACTTGTTAGCACCAGGAATCCCACACTGTGAAGTACCAGAATCAAACTTTTGCGACAAGAAACAAAAGAATTGAGAATGATAGTTGTTGAGATGATTGGGAAGAACATGCATACTCCTTGCACATAAAGTCCTGGAGAGGAACAAAGGACCCAGGGCTGCAGAGGTGAAAGTGCTAGCCACTAAACCATCTGTGCCACCCTGACAATGACCTCCTAATCCACGGGGATCTCTTGTCTTTAAAGGATGCTCATCTATGCTTTATTAAAAAATTGTAAATTTCTGTTAAAGCATTGGTATCCTTTTTGTGAAGAAAAAAAAAGACTTGCGTGTTTTGCGCTCTTATTAACCTCCATAGCTTGAAAATGGTAATAATGCCAGGTCCTGAGGTCAAACACATCAGTACTCACATCACTGACAGTAACAGGACTGTTGCTTGAGGATATTTCTTGAAGGACAATAGTGTTTTTTTCCTGAACAGCTCAGCTGGACACAGCTTGACTGAACATACTCAAATGGGCTTGGCTACCAGCGATACTGCATCTGTCATGACATGTACCAAACGAAACTCACTACTAATTACAATAAACTCTCCTTCAGCTTACTGACTATATTATTATTATTATTCTAATTAAACTGTATTTATAAAGCACATATTATATAGTGCTGTACATTAAAAAGGGGTTGTAAATGACAGACAGATACAGGAGACACAGGAGGAGGAGAAGACCCTGCCTAGAAGAGCTTACAATCTAAGAGGTGGGGAAAGTAGTACACATTCAAAAAGTATTTTACACATTTCTGAAAAAAAATGTCTTTATATAAATAGTCAAAATGTATCAGATATGGTAAATCTTCCCATACATCTTTCAAAATTAATGTAGAAAGAAAAGTCACACCATTCCAAAACATAAGCTGAGTTGTGCTTTGGTTAAAATTATCAATACTTTTTTTCTACTTTTTCAATATTAGCCATGCTAAAGCATTTTACTTTCAATTGTGCAGTACAAAAAAAGGATATATGTTACAATCCCATTTAATAAGTTGCACTTTAGTTAAATTGTGTTCTTAAACTAAAATAATATAACACAACATTCACCATAGGTGTATTCACATGCTCACACACATTTGAATTTGACTTAAAAATGCATTGTTTGTAATTATTGTGCTACTGTGTAAATCTTATTTTAAGAGTAATCAAAATCCAAACTGCCCATGATAATTTTATGCAATTTCAGGAGTAGCATTGCAGGAGTTAAGACTGAACAGCCAGATACTATTCTGCTGTGACATAAAAAAAAAAATCTAACAGGAAGGGAACTGCAAACCAAGTATTAAATCTTTGGGGCTCGCTGGAATATGATGTCATGGTTTGCCAGCTCTTCTGTGATTGGTCAAACCACTCAGCATCTGCTGAGAGCTCAAGGCTGCCTATTTGCCTGGGGTAGGAACCTTTCACTGAGGCTTTGAATCAGGGGTGGTTGTCGTGACAACCTGAGTAGTGTCAGCCACTGATAACAGAATAATGAGGTTGACTGGTGGAGCAGACTGAATCCCAACCTTAAAGGATGCAAAATTATTAATACATCTTAGAAGGCACTGCTTTCAAAGAACCAAAATCCATTTCTAATGCATTCCTCCCACAAAGTGGAGTGAGAAGGGATAGAGAGACACGCTAATTTACTAAGCATCTGAATGGGCTCTTTGGAGCATTCCTAAAAGCCAACGTAAATGAATGCATCCTGCAATAAGGATAGCTGGCAGGCGAAGAAGAAGGTTAGCAATCATGCCTCGTCATGCTGAACCTCATACACAATCATTAACACATTTCACATAAATTCATCACTGAGGGATTGCAAATCCTAATAAGAAGACCTGCAGACTAAACAAGTTGGCAATGTGTAATGCCTATGGAATAACAGAATTATAAAAACTTCAGAAGAATATTTTTAAAAATATAATAAACATGTTCAAATTTACCCAAAATTGTGGTTGTAAAATTTGCAAAGAGAACATACAATATGCATGAAATAAAAAAACCAGCAAATGTTAAAGTGACTGCATTACTAAAGCTGCGTACACACTTGCAATTTTTGTCGTTGGAAAGGATCTTTCACGATCCTTTCCAACGACAAGGGGCTGCAAGATGCATGAACGATGCTGTACATACAGCACCGTTCATGCTCTATGGAGAGGGGAGGGGGGAGCGCTCTCCCCTTCCCTTTCATTACGATCGGCTGTCGTCCATCGTCCGTGAATCCGGCAGGTCGGTCGTCCGCAAGATGGACGACACCGACTGTACACACGGAAGATTTTCGCCGTGTACACACGGAAGATTAATTGGCCGATGCCGATTATCGGGCGATAAAAATCTGCCGTGTGTACGTAGCTTAAGGTTCTTTACCAAACACGTCATATGAAATATTTTGGAAATTTGATTTTAATATATTAGTGTTTTTACCATATTGTTTTTGCAATATTAATTTTCTTTATATTGATTATTTACAGGTCACCATCCTGACCACCCATCCATGTTCTATCAACTTTTTCTGAATGTTTGTACATCAGACTGCCATGGGAATAAAGGTTCACTTCCTGGGAGCAAGAAACTCCACAACAGAATATATCCGGGGCTATCTGTTATACTTGACATTTATTAGTTACCTGGCTCAAACTCTAATATAGGTCATTTCCAAGCTTAAAGCGTACCTAAACTCAGATTTTTCACTTTAAATAAAATGGTAGACAACTCTTTTATGTAAGGTCAAAATTATGTTTGCAACACCCTTTTTAAAAAAAAAAGGGTGCAGCACCATCCCGCTAATTCCCGACTGCCTCAGCAATCGAGAATGAATAGAAGCTCAGAGCCTCCCGAGATACCTACATCACGCATCCCGGGAGGCCCTTGGCTGCCAAAAGGGAAAGAAATGGCCAATCTCATGCATGCGCAGTGAGATCGGCAAGTTTTTTTCCCATCTATGTCACCCGCGGGCTTGGTTTTCCCATCTATGTCACATCTCGCGGGCTTGGTTTGTGGAGGGATCAAGGGCTTTTCACTAGTTGTTGGGTGAAAGTTCCGCTTCAACGAACTGCAATTGGTTTTACCAGTAAACACACATGGTCAGAACACATTCCTAATTCTATGTATGCATACCATGCTGGCCATCATTTAGCATATAGCAAAAAAATTACATCTGTATAATTTCAGAGAGGAGAGTAAGGTTTGGAACCTGTGTCAGCCTAGAGGTATGCTTGAAGTCTAATGCTCAAAACGATCTTTTGTGATCATTTCAGAGGACATTTCAAGAACAATGGATGTACAGACAAATATCTGGTCTGTTCTATAGAGAGGGGAGGGAAATTGGTGGGGACTGAATGTAAGGTGCCTTGCTATGTTATATAATAATATAACCATAATGGTCATTAGCGGACCGTGGCTCACAAACAACTTCTGCAATGATGTTTGTGGACACCTGTGTACACTCAAGACCAGCGGTCACCAGCCACTGGTGGTCCACGTGAAAATTTTGGTGGTCCACGGCTCCATGTCCCCTGTACGGATCCCTGGCTCAGGGATCTGGACAGGTTGTATCTCTAGACACACCCCACCCACTCTCCCATTGTAGGCTCAGACCTGCAATGGAAGAGTGGGCAGGTTCTAGCATCATGACCTCACTATGGGGGAAGTGTCTTCCCCTTTGAGTGACACACGGCTCCCAGTGCATGCGCGGTCCAGAGCTGACAAATTTAGGGGTCCGTGGGTTCGAAAAGGTTGGCGACCACTGCTCTATACCATCACAAATGATCATTTCATGTTACAAATATCTAGACTGTACTGTAGATGAACCCTCAGTTTACATTTGAATGTAACCTTGTGATACTTGGAAAGCACCTTCAGTGTTTGGATAGTAGCTTTAAGCATTGTGTTTAGCTTCTGATCTACCCACCGTGAGTCTATGTAGTAGCACTAGAACAATAAGTATGCAGTCTCTGTGATCATAAGCAGAGATTACATGTAGTTCAGAAGAATGAGCTACAAAGCATTAGGGCCCATACTGGATATCCCCTTTTTAAAAACAAAGATATTCACCAGACCTAATTGAACAAGTTGTATAATAGCATACACGAAGGGTGCACTTACAGCGTCACACCAACTTTTACTACCTTTGTCACCAGGACTATAGATTATTACCATAATACAAAGGACATAGGCTTGAGTTTGCCCTAATACTTCAGTTCTTAATATCAAAAAATGTAATAAATTTACTCTCCATTAAAAAATGTAGAATGAACATTGAGTTGAACTAGGGGGAACATATACTAAGGATTCAGTACTGCATGTAGATGTAGCTGTGCTAGGTCAGTTTACCTAACTCTCTTTGGTTACTAATCTGGTAATCCTAGAACATGGCAGATTGTGATACTGGCACACTTACTGCTGGTTTATTGCTGATTATCACATACAGAAAGCCTAAAAGAAAATGTCAGCATTAAAAATGTTTCTCACTGCCACCAGATGTATACCAACCTTGAAAATTCACTGTGACTGGTAATGCAATAAAAAATATTATTATCAAAATTACAATTATGACAGCAGGGTTCCTTTGCCCATGGTCTATGCAAACTTTTCCCGTTCTGCATGCATTAAACACTAATGACATTAGATGACAAATATCCGGCAAGTACATGAGTTATGTAAAGTTCTTCATTTATAGGTGCTCCATGTACAGCAGTGACTCTTTGTTCCTTGTCCTTTTCCCTGGCTGGAGTGGCAAGGTGTCAGCTGAGACATAAGCCTCTGTTACCTTGTAATACTTTGCAGAGAAGTATCATTTATGGATGGGGTGTTAGATAAGATAAGGTGCTGCTGCCTCCTTACTGATTAGACATCATCTAAGGTAAGGAGTTGGTGCCTCCATTCCTTTGCCTAGCTAGAGGATACCACCTAGGTGTGAGAAGTTTCATGAGACAGGCAGCAGTACCGTACTTCTTTTCTTCCCTGGCTAGAATAATCTCACTTATACATGAGGCATCAGATAGGATAAAGAGCTCCAGACCTCCTTTTTTTTTGCTACACAAGTAATAACACTAACGGATGATGTTTCATGTGAGTTAAAGATCGCCTGCCTTTTTTTCCTCCCTAGTTGGAGTGACAACACATAACTATAATGTGTTATGTGAGATAAGGAGCTGCTGCCACCTTTTCCTAACCATCTGTGATGCTAAAACTAACTCATATGAGATAGGGAGCTGCTGTCTCCTTCCCCTCTCTAAGTGATGTCACCTATGGTTCAGGTGAGGTAAGAAGCTGCTGCCTCTTCCCTACATGAAATAATACTATTTAAAGTGACTGTGTCATGTACTTGGTAACTTCAGAATGCTGTGCTTGGAATTATAGGTATGCAGTACTTATCTCACCCTCGGCCTACACCAATCCACTGCCGAAAGTTTCTTTCTTATGAAACTGATATTTCTGGAAGCATTATTCTCCTATGCTACCTGTAATTTTAAATAGGTATTCTTGCCAGCCTCCACATAAATGAAAGAAATTGTAGTGGCATGGTAGAGGTTGTTGGGAGAAACCATGAAGCACAAGGAGGTGCACAGAAGATTAACACTCATGGATTTCGGGAGCTGATTTCTCAGATTTGGAGTGGTGTTTGATGGCATGGGCAGCCAATGGTACGTTCAGCATTTTAAATAAATTTTAAATAAGCTACACTAAATAATTATATGCTGTATTTATAAAGCACCAACATATAACACAGCGCTGTACATTAAATAGGGGTAGCATATGAAAGACAGATTCAAGCAATGACACAGGAGGAGAAGAAGACCCTGCCCCGAAAAGCTTACAACAAGGGTGTCCAAACTTTTTGCCAGATTTGGTGGAGTGAATATGTGTGGGGGCCAACCACTAACCAGAGTTACTGTGGGCGTGCTCTGCGCAGGTCCCACACAGCTCACGCCCACCAGGGTGACATGAAGGATTCCCTGTCAAAAATCAATAGAGAGAGAGAGTCAATTTTAAAAGGGTCTCCTGACTTTTTCTAGATTACAAATCTGCATTGTTGATAATTTAGAGTACAAGAATGAATACACCATGTCAATTTCGTGTGTCATTCGTTCAAATATGCTGTTTAAGTCAACAATTTTCATGAGCTGTGCCTTTTCATGACTTTATAATATGAACAGAAGAGAATGGGGGAAAAAAATTGTGGAAGCACACATAGGGAGCAGAGACAGAGAGAGAGAGAGCACAGAGAGTGAGAGAGCACAGAGTGAGAGAGAGAGCAATGAGAGAGAGGGAGCACAGAGAGTGAGAGAGAGAGCACAGAGAGATAGAGAGAGAGCACGGACTGAGAGAGAGAGAGAGAGAGAGCACAGAGAGAGAGAGGGAGAGCACAGAGAGAGAGAGAGAGCAATGAGAGGGCGAAAGAGCACAGAGAGAAAGAGAGAGAGAACACGGACCGAGAGAGAGAGAGCACAGAGAGAGAGAGAGCACAGACAGTGAAAGAAAGAGAGCACACAGAGAGAGAGAGCACAGGGCCTGAGAGTGAGAGAGAACAGAGAGAGAACAAAGAGAGAGTGAGAGCACAGAAAGAGAGGGAGCACAGAGAGAGAGCGCACAGAGAGAGCACCATGAGAGAGAGAGAGGGAGAGAGAGATCACAGAGAGCACAGAGAGAGAATTTGTGTTATTCCCATACCTTTGTAGTGGGCAAGTGCTGTGCAGGACCCACAAGGACCATGCCCACTCTGATTCAAAAAAGTTCTCTGCACAGGGCCCAAGCTGGCACCAGACTTGGTGCAGAACACTTTCTTGAATTCAGAGAGGGTCCTGAACAGCACATGCCTAGTACAAACGTGGGGGATTCCCTGTGCACACACACACAGAGGCCTGCATATTGTCATTTGATGACAAAGGCTGCGGGCCAGTGAAAACCTGCACACGGGCTGCAATTGGCCCGCGGGCCGGACTTTGGACATGCCTGTCTTACACTCCCACCCAACACTTGAGGAATGGGGTGACGTGTTGAGATGTGTTGGAGTCACAAGGGCAAATAGCGAGAGTGAATCTCCCCAGGGAGGACACAGAAGCAGGGGTTCTAATCTTGTTCTATTCCATGCATGACTATAAAAACATTATGGATGCAGTTCTAAAGGGTGTCTGTCAGCATGGCGATACAGGAATTTCCATCACTAATTTGTATTTGACAGCTGAAGGCCTGGGACCGTCATGCTTATCCTTTTTCCTACTTTGTGGATCACAGATACCTAAAATGCCCATACTTATTCTGGGTCAAAAAATATGTATATATTAGGTATCTGTGAACCATCCACAGCTACCATCTCACAGACATCCTACCAAGTGTCTTTTGCATTTATTACATTTTTTTAAATTTACTGGAATACAATATAGAGAAAAGAAGAAAGTTTACCCTGCTAGAGATTTTTGAGAAATTCATTTGACCCAAAGATTGCCCAGAACCCTGATTGTCCTTACTGTCTGTGTGATTGTATCTGACCATTTTTTTCTTATAAACTTGTGCTAAAAAAAAGTGCAGTTCTTTACAGTGGTAATCACAGAGTGCGGGATGTAGAAACAGATGGCACTTGATTGTAGTGGAGACACATTTTGTATAATTACCATGTGTGGAGCAAAAGCTGCACCGTCACTGATCAAAAAAAAACTCCTGAAGCTTTCTCTCCTATTAGGAATTCTGGATAAAAATAGAAACATTGTGAGTATGAACTCTAGAAAGAATAGATAAAGGAGGTATGCCCAGTATCTTGTATTATTAAAAACTGATACCTTTACAAAAATTACAGCTTTTACCTTACTAGTGTAAGTATCAACTTACAAAGAAGAATTGTTCTAAAAATGAATTTCTCATTTTTATGTGTGATGGGGGAAGGGATCAATCTCCAAACCTGGGGGTGGCGAGGTTACAGCTGTCTGGCTTCATGAGCAGCTGTGAAAGGTCCAGCTTAGCTTTCCAGCTAAACCTCCAATGGCAAGTGCTAAAGTGAATTCCCCAGATAATTCTGTAAAGGGCTATTGGTTTTGAAATCCAGTATCATCTGCAGTCCATCGACTTAGACATTAGAAAAATACAAAAAAGTTGCTTTAGGAGGTGATACCTGAATATCTGCTAAAAAGACAAGTTTAGCAAATTACAGCTTTGCTGAATTATTCCTTATAAATAGTGCAGCCCTGAAACATGGGCTTGAATCCTGCCCCATTCCACCCAAAAAATATTAACATTATGATCCAACACAAGGGAGTGTACAGTATATGTAATATGAATAACAAACCTGTAAGGAATAAAACATGGGAGCTACCACTGCTGAACTGTGTTTAAGAGTTTTAAGAGTGTTTTACAAGCCCAAACTGTTTTTTTTTTACTTTTTTGTTTGAGAAGTAATTGAAACCAAAATAATGTTGAATCAATGGTGACCCCACTAAGCATGTTGTACTTTATATATCTTACTGCCTTTAAATCTCCCCACAGCAAGTCAAATTACCAACTGTGGCAATTGTCATCACATAATAGATCTCCAGAAAGCCCCAGAAGCCAAGGAGGGAGGGGGCTAGCTGTGGGTCAAAACAACTGTGTGGGTAAAGCTACGTACACACTTCCAATTATTATCGTTGGAAAACGAACGACGAACGATCCTGCACGATATCTACGAACGATCGTATAGCACCGATCCTGCACATAGAGATAACGACACGATCGTTCGTAGATATTGTACACACAATAGATACGATCGTTTGAGCGATAGAGGAACTATGTGCACGACAGGAAAGTGAACGAACGTTCGTTCATTACGCATGCTCAGACCATGGACGATCAACGAACGACCGTACACACGAACGATGTTCAACGATCGTCGTCCAATCCGATCCGCCGGTCCGGTCGTTCGTTTCCAACGACTTTCCTCGTTCGTCGGCGTCGTTGGTTACTTTTTTATGAACGATTTTTTGCCCAATCGATCGTTCGTCGTTCGTTTTGAACGATAAAAATTGGAAGTGTGTACGCACCTTAAGGTTAAGGTAAGGGGGGAGGGTAGGTGAGAGATCAGGATGAAGGAAAGATAGGGATAGGTAGATAAGGTAAACAATGGGTGAGGAAAGAAAAAGAGGAGCTAAAAGGTGAGGTCAGAGGTTTAGTCTGCAAGAAAGAAGGTTCCCACTCTCCCACCCTATATTTATTTAGGTTTAGTGGCATGGAGGGGTTTGGTGATTTGTGGTCCTCAAGGGCAGTGTGTTGTTAAGGTGATGGGAGTGTGAAAAGCCATCTATGGTAAGTGGTCCCCAAAACTGGATGATTGGGCTGTTAATGGGTGTTAATGGTTTGGGATGGTATTAGTGATTGATATAGATCCCGAGGTGGTAGAGTTGGGCCTGGGAGCCAGGTTAAACAATTAGAGGCGCAGATCCCTAGTTAATGGTGGTGACAATACATTTTATTAGGAGGTCCATTTTGATACATAATTTAAGCTAGCAACAGGTTTACTACAATGATCATTGTTCTACCTAGCATAAAAGTTTTTGCTTAATTTAGCATCTAATTTACCAATTCCAAAAAACTCATACTCCTAGAAGGGTTCATATTTCAAACCACAACACCTGTCATAAAAATTACATCTAGTAAATAAGATGTTTCAGATGTGCTCTAGAAAATGTGCCGCTTGGAAAATGGAATTTGGAGACAGTCATGTTGGGTTTTACTTTGTATGGTACAATTGGTGTAGGTATAATATTTTTACCTAAAGTGGAACTAAACCCAAAATAAAAAAAAAAAAAAACACCTTTAATCCCACAGGTCTGTTGATCGATTGGGAGGTTTCTTCGTTTGGGTCCCACGCTATCCCGGTATCTGATGTTGGCCCGGCGCAGAGCACAGACATGCCGTTCTCTCTTGTTCTGGGTTCTTCTTCCTGAGCCACATGATCTCACATTGCGCATGCGCAAGATCAGGAGACGTAGATTAAAAAAAAAAAAAAGAGATTGCTGATCTCATTGTATATAAGTGCATACCTTCATCTTGGGCATGTGCAGATAGAGCAGCCAAGAGCCTCCTGGGATGCCACAGCGATCAAGACAGAAAGTGGAGGTGCTGCACACTTTTTTTTTTCAAAAAGGGTGTGCAACTTAAAAAAACAAAATAAATACTTTACTTATTGTTTACCCTTTTATGCAAAGTAAAAATGTAAAGTTTAGGTACGCTTAGACCAGGTTGTGTCTTTTAGGTTGAAAATCCATTTATTTTCTACTTGCAGAAAGGGGTTTGTCTCTGTCACCACCCTGGGGGTTAGGTGGGATAAGGTGTAATGCAAAGAAACAAATAGCACTGGCATTATATTCATGTCTCCTGCCTACATGGTAACCTATGGGGGTTACCACTATTATATATGTCACTGTGTGTTCATGCTCGTAAATCCTTTGACGTAGCCTTCTTTTGGTTTTTCCAATGCAGAAAGATTCACAAATACAGTAAATATTGTAAATGGCTCCTGTCGTTTAACAGTTGATGTGGACTTGGGGATAGTGTATTTTACCATTAGGTAAAAGAGTACACTGGGCTTCCTGACAATGTCCACACTGATAAGTTCCCCTAATAGAAGGTATGGGTACTGTATTTTCAGAACTTAAATGGCTTCTGACTAGCTTGTCCTTAATTGCTGGTGCTTTTTTATATACAATTCCTGTTGTTTTGTTAATACATTTTTTAAAGGATCGGTCAGACGATTTTACTCGTAGGTAACTTCTTTTGAGTTTCTTTGAGTATCCTTTCTATAGGAGTCTTTCCTGTAGTGCCTTTGCTTCTTTAATTAAAATGTCCTCAAAACATTGCTCCTTCAGCTGTTTGTTCAAATTTAGGGAACAGATAATAGTCCGAAGGGGCCAGGTCAAGTGAGTAGGGGGGATGGTGGACCAACTGGAAACCCAGGGTGTTCAATTTGGCAGCCACAATGTTGGACGTGTGGGCAGGTGCATTGTCCTGCAAAAAAAGGATCCCTTTGGCCAACTTTCCACGGCGTTTCATCTTAATTGCCTCCTTCAGCTGGTCCAGGAGGTTAGCATAATACTGTCCAGTGATAATAGAGCCCTGAGGTAGGTAGTCCACCAATAGAATACCATCTTTGTCCCAGAAAACTGACGCCATTACTTTTTTGTATGATTTCTGGGTTTGGAACTTCTTCGGCCGCGGGGACACCATTCTTTTGACTGTTCCTTGGTTTCAGGATCATAAAGAGATGTGGAGTCAGGTTTCATCCTTAGTCACTAACCAAGCCAAAAAGTCCTGTGCAGCTTCAAAATGGGCCAAAACGGCTTTGGATGCTTCAACTCGTTCCTTCTTCTGATCACTGTTCACACATTTCGGCACCCACTTTGCTGAAAGCTGGCGCATGTCTAGGATAGTGGTGATAACAAACCCAACATGCTCCCGTGAGATGTCAAGTATCTGGGCTATCTTTTTTGTGGATTTTCGCCCGTCCTCAATAATTAGCTCATGGACAGCATCCCAGGTTGACGGGTCAGTTGAGGTTAGGGGGCACACACTGCGGGGGTCATCTTTACCAGTGAAATGCCAAATCTTGAAACGAGATATTCAGGTTTTGGCAGAGCTGTAGGAAGGACACTTCTCCCCTAGTGTTTGTGACATCTCAGTGTGGATGTCCTTTGCTGACTTTCCCTGGAGAAACAAAAACTTCATGACGGCCCGTAACTCAAATGACGTGAAACTTGCTTGTGCCTCTGCCATCACAGCTTCTCACTAAAAGAAAAAACAGTTTTAATAATCGCAGACCTGATATTTGCACACTTACATACTGAGATATTAGGCTGTCATATGCCCCCACACTCATTTTTCTGTTTCATCTGGAAGAGGGTAAAGCCAGGAACTTCTGAACACCGCCTCGTAACACCTAGAGGGATGCTATATGCTCTAAATTTAGAGTACATTAGTTTGAAATACATGGGAAACAGTAACATAAGAGAAATGTAATTTTTCAATGCAATTAACCAAAGAGGACACACAAACATAACAATCAATAAGTATTCTCAATAAAAATTGGAGTTATAGATGATACTAGGAAGAAAAAGATGCAGCATTAAGACAGGGTGGGAGTACAGAACCAGAGTGGAGCTACACTATCAGCAAAGGACTGTAAATGGTGTATAGCCCAAATCTAGCCAAACAGAGTGGACAAGAACCTTTCTCAACTTTTTATATCTGGCTGTGTCTCTGCTGGTAGATTAATTGTCACTTCCCACTTGGTCACTATGTGAAAAAGCAAATAGAATCTCTCCAAAGGAAGAAATCAATAAAAGCTTCTTTTTAGTTGAATGATTAAATATATATATATATATATATATATATATATATGTCTTTATTTTATTTTTTTTTGTTACCTGTGTACCTGTTCAAAAGATATATTTTTGTACTTCCCAACCTTTTCCAATGGGGACACAGACATCAACGAACGCAAAGATATTCCAAGCTTTACACATTCTATTAAATAAAAATGTATTTATTGCTTTCTTTTTTCAGTTTGATGGAGCAGCAATTCAACACACAGACATTTATAGATCATAATAATTCTTATCCTATCATGAAAAGAGAATGTGGCAACCCTGTCAAGACTAATTGTTCTTGCTGGTAAAGGGAATGATAAGTAAATCTGAAATCTTGGGTAAGCTGTTTTTGCAGCAAAGTCAAGAATGTCCAGGATTCTTCTACCTTTTATGTCTTCTAGGTTTTAAAGTAGACAACACACCAGAAGGTCTTAATCTGACTGTCGGTCTGTGTTATTCAAGGTACCCAAGGCTGAAGAGGATACACTTTCATCAGTGAACCTTGGTGATCCAGCAAACCTGGATTTATTGAATTTATTCACTATTTGTTAACAAATAGTTTCAATCCTGGGCCAGATCCATTCTAGATTTTGGATCACCCAGCTTCACTGATAAAAGTATGTCTTCTCCAGTCTTGAAGAGCTTCAATAAATCAGGCCCTATATCTCTAACTATCCACTAATGAGATACCATGCTCTGTGAAAACAGTGCTGATGGCATTATTTCCACCAATAAATTGCAGATATAAGGATTTACAAATGTACAAAACAGCAGGCAAATGTAAAAAATTCTTATCAAAATGGAAGAAGTAACACCTATTGGTTAGGTATGTCTCTTGAGATAGTTTATCACAATTCTTGTATATCTAGCTGTAATATACCTTTTGGTAATAGTTGTGTTCAGATAAAGAATATTTAAGAGCTTCAAGCTAGCATGGTTTTGCTGTAGTGTACTTCCTGCAATGAGGACACTCCACATGCTTGCAGGTGCAATTAAAATAGATAGCGGGCTACAGATTTAATGGTGCAAGCTGAACTCTAGTCTAATAATACTTAACCAATAAATACTGTGCAACTATACTCTGTGACACTGTGTGAGGGTGCTTGTATGGAGGTAGAACTGCCCATAATGGGACCCCTTTCAGACTTCAGTCTGCATATGACCTAACAGAATATTACTGGCATGCACAGTAGGACCATACATTACAGAAATATTTACAAACAACAAGTGAAATATTCTAAATTTACCATAATATGAAATTATTATGATCAGCCACTTTCCAAAGAGCTCCTTGTATTAAGGGGAGAGCCTGCTTCCTGAAGCGATGTAACTTCCCCTCTTTGTACCTGATGTATCACCAATTGTTTCAACCTTTCAAGTTAGGTTTGCATAGAAATGGTATCTGGGACCTGGGATTAGGCAGCTTTACAGTACTAAAGGAAACCTGTATAGAAAAAATGTAGACTCTTCTTATTGGCATTCCTAAATATTCTATAAATCTAATATCTAATAATATTCTATGAAAAACACATCACATTTCAATGTAATCACAGGGAGCCAAAAGATCAGCATGATACCCAGATAATTAACATTTTCAATGCTGTTATAAACTTTGGCAGCCTTCATATATCGTTCTCAATACAGACTTCTTAAAAGTACTGAAGTACTAAAAAGTTGATACCTCATGCAAAATGCTTGCAAGAAACCTAAAACTGAAGTATATGGAAACTGTGCACCTGCATTTTCAACTAGCTAACCAAAATATATAAAATTATGTAATGACATTACTGAGGGTGGTATGGTGTGCAACAGTAATGCCTGGATTGAAAATTGACCATCTGAATGGTATGCAAAACTTAAAGTATATCTATAGCCAAAACATTTTTTTTTTGTTTTAGAGTCAGCAAGAAGCCCTGTAAGGTTTTACCGCACTCTAGGGTGCTCCATAGAGATCTTCACTCACATACCATTCTGGGGACTTTCTGCAACAGGGAAACAGACAGAAACTCAAAGCTTTGGGGGACTATTTTTAAAGGTAGTGGATAGGCTACAAGAAAAATCCTGGGTTTCTATAGGTCCCAAATATACCTACCACATTGAAAGCATCAAAGATAATTAAAAGCTCACTTGAGTTTTAGCATTTATTTATTTACCTAAAGGTACTTTAACCTCCTAGCCGTTAAGCCCGACCTTCGTACGGGCAAAAAAAAACGGCTAGGATGGTTAACCCCGAGTTTTTTCCCATCCTTACTTACCTGGTCCCGCTGTGCTCATCCAGCGTCGTGTTCATGTTCCAGCGTCGT
>NC_092871.1:35025749-35159142 GCF_032062135.1 Pyxicephalus adspersus
TTTCTGTAAGTTACAGGTCTACAATTTAAAAAAAAAATTTCATGAAAAACAGTGGATCACTTTTGGTACAGAAATCTAGACTTCAGTGTAACGCTCAGGTGGTTAAAGAAGCCTTTTTCTTTTCTGTGTTGCTGTACAAGCCAAGAAACCTAACCTAAGGTGCTAATCCTCCCCCTATTCTATGCAAAATGTTTAAGCTATAGATACGCTTTTATTTGAAGCTTACTCTTTATCTTAAACCATAAAGATAATCAAAATATTTATTTCCGTACAAATCCCTAAAATATGTATGCACATTATCAATGTTGTCTTATTTAAAAACCATCAGCAAAGACCAAACTCAGCATCCAGTAAATGTTTCCCTTATCCTTAGACAGATAGAATTTGTGTGCATTATCCAGCCCCCGTCATCAGAAGGATCACTTTACCTAACACTGCTCTGTCATTCACACCCCACTTAAATATTAAGCAGCAAGCCCACTCAGCTGTCAGCTTTGATGCCAACGCTGGGCTGGTTAAAGGGATGGGGTTACAGTGAAACTCACAAGATAACAAAGACGCAATACCTGTAAAGCTGATATGTGCGAATCGTGAATGCCATATGAGTCAGTAGTGAATGTACTAATTAATTTTCACTGTGGCTGAATATTAACCCTAAATCAGAGACACTGCAGAGCATTGCAATATTGCCATACACAGTATATTCCTCAAGTAAAGGAAGTATTTTTCAAAGCTAATGAACTATGAATTGTCATTTCACAAGCTCCAATATATACACCACGACCTCTGGCATTATTTTTGTCAGGTGATAGAACAGTGTGCATTAGTTTTATATATTGTATATACAGTTAGTATGGGCTGACAGTTAGATGCATTGTTTTAGCCGGCTGTTTAGTGGGTCCCAGAATTTATCTCAATTATCGATTTGTACTTTACTTACTTATGTGCTAAACTAAATCACAGCAGTGCCCCCAGTAGGAGACTGGTTTGTCCATAGAATTCTGTTACAAAATTGCAACAGGAAGTTGGAGTATATCTCCCAAAGTTAGGGGAGTTGTCTCTAGAACAGATATCTCCATTAGAAGTTTCCGCCCCCCTCTTTTGTTCTGATACCAAGTTTTTAATTTGCACTTTCTTTCTCAGTAACAGAATTAAATGGTACAATTACAGATTTGAATCTCCCTAATGGGGAATTAGACAGCAATAAAAACTCAAAAGTGAATCCAACCCTTCCTCACTCTCCCCAAAAAAAACAAAAAATAAAGAAGCAAAGTACCTAATATATCTCTATTCTAATGGATGGCTTACCTGCAGATCTCTGTGTTTATTACATCAGCCTCTTTGTAAGCACTTCCTGTCCACACAGTGATGGCTACTTGACATTTTAGGATGCATTTCACAACATTGAGGAGTGACAACACTCCACTGTCCTTTGTTTTGTGTAATACAACTAGTCCTAGTAGTCTGTATCAAAAGACTGTGTGTGACAGAGTGATAACGCAGCAGTACAGTTTGGAGACGGACAAAGCACTGTCACCCTAAAAACAGCGACTGTCTGAACAAGGACACATAACAAAAACCACCAGAATTTACATTATTGAAAGTGGCAGGTTCAAAAACATTTTTTAAGGAATAAGTATTTTTACAATTATAGTAACTAATGATAGTTAAATCTCATTGGTGGGTTGGTGAATAGGTTTAAATGTCTCTTTCTAGGTTTACTGAGGCTGGATATTACCCCTGACAACTCAAATTAGTATTGTTGGCCAGCTATGGATACACTCCAGATGGTGAGCCCAATTATGAGGCTCTCACTTAGGTCTCTATGATCGTTCATCATTAACTTGCTGGTAACTATATCTCCATGCTTACATCATTTCTACTAAAAACAATTTTCAGAAACTGCAAGTGGTATAGTCATGGCTGCAACAGCTCTGGTCATTCAAAGCTTTGCTGAAAAACTAAATGATTTCTACAACCAAGGCAAATTTCCAAACCTCTTACTCTACGCAGCAATTGACTATCATTATTTAATGTGTTGAATTGGTAAATAAAACGGGTTTGTATCAACAAATTATATCAAAGTATATCAAATCCAAAGAAAAACTACTTGGCACAGTTGGCATCAGAAGTGACCATGACAAAAAAAACTATTAATTGCAATACAAAATGACAAAAATGTAAACTATTAGAAGGTGTTTTAGCCATCACCATCCTCAGTATGTCATAACTGTTAAATGGCAGAAATTTCCCTGGCATACTTTAAACTAATAACTATGGTGGACACAATTATTTCAGCTGTCTGGTCCAGGATATCAAATAACATCCATATTAGTGGCCTGTTCTGCTTCACAAATGGAAACAAAACTGATTCAATGTATATAAATATTCTAAAAGCTGGGACACTATGATGGTCATAAATAACCTGATGCTACTATCCCCGATTTAATACCCCGATCCAACATTCAGGAAGGATCAGGCCTATTGGGGGTACCCAATACCTTTATTGTTGAAAACCAGAGCAAAGGGTCAATTTATAAAACAGTTAATCTGACATTCATTAAGTCAGACTTAGTGTCTATGAGTGCCTATGTGTTTATGAGTGTCAGATTTACTGCTTTATAAAGAGACATAATAGGTCATTATAAAAAATGGTTTAAATCAGAATCACTATTCAAAAACTATACAAACATGAAAAATCAGAAAGGTCTAAAAGCTTTAACATGACTGCAATAAATCATTGAAATCGTTGTACAAATAACAGGATCAGATCTACTTTATCTTAAACAAGCTGTGTACTATTTCTTCGAGATATTGTACTAGCTTCTAAACAATAAAACCTAACAGAGTAGGCAAGCCTGTAGCAGGAACAAGACAGTGTGCAGAAAAACATTCTGGGCCATAGGTATCGTTAGGCTTGACAAGTTTTTTCAATACCAAAGGGGTCATCGATGACTTAGCTAGAACACATTTAACCTGTGTTCTATTTCAAGATCTGCCCTTCACAGTGAAAATTGACACAGAATGTGATAACAGACATTTACATCCCTGGGCCATACCTGTCATTTACAGCTTTAGGATTTATTAGTGAAGTGTTAGAGACCTCTAGTGGTAATCATAATGTAATATGTACAGTAATAAACTATAATACCACAATACAGACTCCTGTATATTGTATCGAATACCTAATACATTTGAGTCTGAATAGATTTAAATATTATAAAATTTGAGTATGAAGAAGAATTTGCTCTCACAAACCTATCACAATGGTATGGTTATTGAATGTGGTCATCACACTGACACTTCATTTTTCGGTATCTTTAGTTCAGTTTAAAAACATAGAAAACACTAAGAAAAGATTAATCATTTTTAAAACCTGACCATAGTGTCAAATGAGCCCAACACAAAGGAGGTACTATCAAACTCCACATCAGTATTATTTTCTATGTACTAGCTTGTGTTTGGGCTAACAAAAACTCTTGGCTAGTGATGACTTTCAGTGGATGTTTGGTCCTGAGTAGTATATTTAAAGCATATATGTCACCTAAAAGTACACTATCTTCATATTTATCCAAACAGCGCATTGCCCAAAAAATATGAAAATTATTTCAACATCTGTGCTTAATTAGTATGTGACCACTGTGCCCCACAGCTTGGTAATGCATATGGAATGCAAATCAACATTTGTAATAACAAAATGCTGAAAAGATATAGCCTGTAATTGAATAAAACAAAACAAAAAGAAGAAAACAAAAAAATTGTTATCCTTAGCAGTTAGGAAAGGCATCACGATGCGGATCTCTAAATTATGGTAAATCATGAAAGTTTCAAATGTGTTTTGTCTATTTATCTGACTCAGAGATGACAGGAATGACTCATAGGCCCAGATCTCCAAAGATACATTCGGTGGGATTTACTTCTATCCATCGTGTGCAAAAATGTTCCAGTTACCATAGAAACAAAAGAGGGTTAAGCCTAATGAGTGTATAACCTGAAGATGCCTAATTAAGAGGCAGGAACCTGTAACCAGACACGCTTAGTTTCTATCCCCAAGGACCAGTAACAAGTTTGAAATTATTCATGTTCTAGCTAATAACAGGTGAGACACCAAGACAGTATGATAAACACACCAGTCCACCTGTTCCACTGCTCCAGCTTACCCTTAATTACAGCTGAACCTACACAACCTTAGTTTAGCTCTGTCATTTGTACCCTAATTTACCCTAAATCTACCCACCATAGACTTATTTGGCTCTGTGACCTAATATGAGGGACTGCAAAGGTCTTTCAATTTCAGATATGCTGTAAACTGCAGTGTTTTATCACACACTCAGTTGTGCTCCCAACCACTCCTATTCAGCTGTATAGGAGCAGTTGAGAACTATGTTGTGCATGCAGTTGTGTTTGTATTGCAGTTACGGTGGTTTGCAGTTGTTCCTGGACATGACTTGTAGCTTCTGGCTGCATTTGAGCAGTCATCCCCTTATTTGAACTTGAATGGAGTTCCAAGTGCTTGAGCTGCAGTTGCTTTGCAAGTGAACTGCACCACAACTGCACTACACCACAGTAAATCATGTTTGTCAAATGCTGCAGGTGACTCTAAAAACTGCTTCCAGGCACATATAGGGGTGTTCTGGAGTGCCTAAGCACGTGGGTTTGGACCACAAGTCTGAAAGAGGCCACTCCCCAAGACGGCCTGTTACATTACCTTCACCACATGTAGGGAGGCCTTTTATTTATATTAGTACTTTGATTGGCGGGAGTGGGCTATCCCCAACACAGAGCAGGATGACAATGCTACCGTGAGTTCACTCCAGACCATTTAACATTTTCTCTCCCTTTTTTAGAAAGGAGGAATTACTTGCAGGATAATCATTTCTTTAACAATATTATTATAAAAATGTTAGTGTAATCACAATATATTGCAAGCAGAATGTTTTCAAAAGATTCTGTTTGATTTTTTGCAATAAAATCTGTTCTGCCTACCTGGATTTTTCATTCAATTGTACACTGAGACACACATATCCAGTTTATTGTACAATCTCAACATTAATCCATTATCTGTAAGTAATAAGTGATGACTGGTTTAGGATTATTGTTGTAAAAACTTTGTCTTCACAAAGATTTGGAGTTTCAAAGGAGTTTCAATTTGGAGTTCTGAATAAGATAACAATTTCTGTAGACTTTCCAGAAACATGTCAGAAAAGGGTGGTAATCATTATTTTCCCACAAGCAGGTATACACATGACAATGTCCTCTAAATGACAAAATGGAATGAGATGTTTGTAAAAAATTGTCTATAAAATCTGTTTATAAGAAAAGCCAGATAATCAAAACAAAAAAAGCAATGATTCAACAAAACACTTAGGTACTTATGAACCCACACATGTAAAACATTTTAATGGTTTTTATTTGTACTAAAACAAGATATCAAATAAACAGACTAGATTTGAATCTATTTCTCCTAAAAAAAACAGTGAAGACCAGTTTTGTTGACTTATATCAATAGTTACAATATTCTTCTTCTGTTTTGGGAGCTTGTACAAATGTACTTCTGGGGCAGGGAGTAAATTAAAAAAATTAGGACATCGATAGAAATTCAGAAAGGACAACAATGGAAGCCTACATATTTTTTTAAATGACCAGTTTAATACATTTTCTAGTGGTTTCTATTAAAGCTATACTCTGAACTAAGGAACAAAAAAGGTATTTTTATAGTATGGCCTCCTCTTACTACAAGATTAGAATGTTTGATTTGTCCATTGTCATGAACAATTTGTGCCTCCCAGGTTAGTATAAATGACACCAATGATTTTTTTGGCCATTTGTAGAGGTGATATTCTGGCCAGCAATGTAGGGGGCATTCATTTCACTAACCACCACACTAATGTGCTGTGAGTTGTGGATATAGTTATTGTAGCAAGGGTTCCCTGAAAGCCTCAATGTTACCTCAAGAGGTTTGCTCATGTTAAGAAGATTGAGAAACCTTGGAAATAACATTGATACCCACTTTATTCCTTAATTCTCTAGCAGTGTTCTTCTCCACCTTTTGACGAACAGCAAGTGGGAAAAGCTTTGGGGGGCCCAAAAAGGAAGAAACCTGGATAATCCAGGATGAGGGTGTTTATTTATTTATATCTATGTAGACTAAACAGCTTTAAGAACTATATGTATAGCCTATTAAAAAAATTGTGTTTTTGAAGCTGGGAAGCTGCAGGCATTAAAATTAGCTGATCTATTAAACCAGACAAGCAGAATAATTTCTTGTGTCTGGCCTATAGTAAGGTAATTAGGAAAAAATGGGAGGAATACGACTGACAGCTATTACATGCTGAGGAGAAGGAAACACTCATTTATTTTTTTTTATAAATAATTATCCACCTGTATGAAATATATCATCAGTCAGAGATATCATCAGTCCTTGTTAGAGTAGTTGTTGTTTTTCTGCAGTTGCACCAAGTTTGTGCTATTTAGTAAGCTCAGAAGCAATTTATTTAGAGATAAAGAAAGAAACAACTGTTTACTAATTAAATCAGTCTGAAAAACTACATGTTCAGATTTTAGCAAAGATGAAATATGTTATTTTGTAATACACTGCAGGATATTCTATACAAAATTTTATAAACTGTTAGGTATAATACATTATGTGGAATGCTATATAATAGGTGGAAAACAAAAAAGAATTTACTGTACAGTAAAGGATAGAATATATTATATTATATTCTAAAGTACTAGGAAGAATATCCAAACTGGAAACCACACAGGTAGTATACTGCAAAAAGTCTGCAGAGTGTACTGCCATTGTTATTCTACTAACCACTCAACATGATGACTTTAATTAAAAGACTCACAAGAGTCTTCATAGTTTAAAATACGTGAAACCTGCTTATACTTTTACCTGTTCTTTTAGACTACTTTCCCAAATGTTACCCTCAATGACATGTTTCAGGGTTTCGCACCTTCTTTAGAGTGACCAGGTTCCTAGCGCTGCTCAAGTGAACCAGCTAGAAGATACAAAGCTAGCAGTATATTTTGCATTATAGTTACCACTGCATTCAATCATCTCCAATGTCAAACACATACCAAAGAACAGCACTTTCAACTTTTGTAAGCCAGAGTAAAGCTACATGCACATTATGAAAATTATCGTCCGTGATAAATATTTGCGACCATCTTAGGTGAAAATTTTACATGTGTACACTCGGCCACCAATGTCTTTTAGAGATCTGCTGACGCGGAACATTATACAATCACTATACCAAGGACAGCGGCTGTATTTACCTATGTGGGAGCACACAGTGAGGTGCCTCCCACTCACCCTACCTTCTCCTCTCGTCATAGAACTATATAGTGCTGTTTGTTCATTCTACTGTTAATGTTAGCTACCCTAAATGTAGCTACCCTAAGACAAGAAGTTTGTCACTGGCAAGAATACCATTTAAGAAATGAAAGAACATAAAGGCTGAAAAGGATGCAGTCTGCACATATGTCCCAGTCTGCACACTGGGGGGCTGCAAAGTTTTATTTTTTTAGTCTTGTATTTAAATGCATTTTTGAAAAAAATAATATATCCTCATAAGAAAAATGCTGTAAGCCTTAGAGCTTTTGCCATAATAATGTAAACCCTTATGCCCAAATACATTAGATATGCCTACTCATTCCCTATAGGCTGAAAGTTATTCTGAACTTCTACAATGGTGAGGTTCCACCTCCTATAGCACACCCTATGATAAAGAATAAATAGACAGGTATAAGCATGGCGATGTACTTGTGGGTCTCATGGTCCCTTTGCTATACTGGCTTTGTGTTCCAGATAAGTCACAGGCACAGACATATTTCCATAAAGCAAGCAAGAAAAATATTTTCTCACTAAAATATCTGGGCTAAAATTGCTAGTCTCTTTCTGAAAGTGCTGAATGCCTGGCTGTACTTCTGTCCCAATACTGCCTTAGGTCAAAGCAAACAAATGTTTTTAACTCCTTACTTTTTCAGTGTCAATGATTCAAAGTACTGAGGCCAGTGAACTATCATGACAGCATTTTCTAAAGAAGAGTTTAGCAATGGCATGCACATAATCCTCTCTTGATGTGTTCCCTGTAGTATTAAAAAAGGTTATAGATAGAATAACCCAACTTTATATTTGATAGCTGTCAGTTCATGGCTTGGATAATTGTTGCATGCGTAGAGCAGGACTAATGAATAGTCTGTTTTTTTATTTTTTGCAATATAGCTAAAAGGAGATAATAAGAAACAATAAGAAAATACATACTAACACATTTTCTAAATGTTTATGCATTCCTTTTTGGGGTAGATCAGTGGAAGAGATGGAGAAAAAGAATAGAAGCAGTTCTCTGTATTCAAGAACAGTCACCCTACCACCTTTATCACCAGGTAGGTAGGATCAAAACATCCAAAACTAGTATTTTGTTTTGCTAGATGCTGGAGTGTCTTAAAAACGATTTTTTTTTTTTTTTTTTGTTTCCCAGGATTTTAAACATTTTGCAACCATTTCCAGGGGTCTTTCCTTACTACATTTTTACATTTGTTGTATTATGAAGATTAGAAGGAATAGAAAAAAAAGTGAATGAAAAGTGAAGGGGTTTTTGGGCTTGCCAATCTTCTTTTTGAAGTCCTATAGTTAAAATAAGTCAAGATAACTTCACATATAGGAAAACAATTCTTCCTAGAGTAAAGCTACGTACACACTTCCAATTATTATCGTCGGAAAACGAACGACGAACGTTCCTGCACGATATATATGAACGATCGTATAGCACCGATACTGCACATAGAGGTAACGACACGATCGTTCGTAGATATTGTACACACAATAGATACGATCGTTATCATCACGCATGCTCTGAACATGGACGATCAACGAACGACCGTACACACGAACGATGTTCAACGATCGTCGTCCAATCCGATCCGCCGGTCCGGTCGTTCGTTTCCAGCGACTTTCCTCGTTCGTTGGCGTCGTTGGTTACTTTTTTACGAACAATTTTTTGCCCAATCGATCGTTCGTCGTTCGATTGGAACGATAAAAATTGGAAGTGTGTACGCACCTTAACAGCCCTGGCTAGAAAGATCCATTAAGGATAGCCGTTTAGAATAGAGATAGACTAAGCTAGTACAAGAATGAATTTTACAGCCAGTTGTGGAACTATGAACGTTCATAAACAAAAAATAAATTATATTCTTGAGCTCACAAACTAATCTGTTCAAACCACGGAAAATAAAATAACCTCAGGGGGCATTTTATACTGCTACATCTTATCAAATAAACTGTTTAAACAGTCAGGGTAATTGATGGTATAGTACAGAAATGGAAACACAGTATTATAATGAAAGTATTTGAAACTCTAGAATGGTAATGCCTTGATAAATACTGGTGAGGTGTGGGTTTGATCTCCCCAGCCATATACAGTAACAATCAATCACTTTTGATTGCCTCTTCTTTATGATAGAATTCTGCTGATGTATAATGTTGTTGTTGAATCTCCTAAGAATTAAAAGAGTTACATGAGAATTTCAAAATAAAATTTTTGTTCTATTAGTGCAGTCAGGCAAATATTTATTAAAGCTTTGAATATTAAGTACCAATTCTACTCTCTTAGAAAGAGCCATATGAGGATATGCCGTACAATTCTTAAGAAGGTGATAGAGGACACTGGGGTGACAGCTGAGATAGAGACATCTTCTGTATTTGATAATATCAATGTTTATGGAGTTACATTTAAAAAAAAACACACTGATCCAGAGGTGGGTTCATGGGATTTTGCCACAGTGTAAAAATTAAACAGGTTTTTCTAGCACACACCTTGTTGCCACAAACAAAACCCACATCTGTGAAATTACACCAACAGTCATTTTTTGCAGGTAACATCACATCAGCTAAACATAAAATGCTGGTGGATATCAATTAGGTTATGGTAAACACTGATTAAGACCATATCTTCAATAAAGAGATAACAATGTGAAAGGGTTTTCAGGTGACTAGATAACCCGTTCATGAGGAAATGTCTGGATGTTCACAAACTTTTTCTTGCAACTGTATACCAATAAAAATATAGTTTCATGTTGTTCCATCGGCCTATATGCTATGCGGCTTATGGGACTTGTCCAGCATTGCAAAATATTTTCCTTCCTATTAAACCTCCTCATTACTCAGAATGCTGAAAAAACACAAAAACATTATTAATACTTTAGTCCTTAAGTGATAACATTTCTAGAAATGTAAACTGTTATCAGTTAATAATTGTTTGCAAAGTCACAGTAGTTATCACAATGTAAATATATAAACTGGTTTGCTGCTCTAATCTAAATTTGGGAATCTACAATTTTAACAATAAAATATGAGCTTCTAGAACGTATTTAATGGGATTATTGGAACTACTACCAAAATAAAATAGTAAGGGATTTCTGAAAACCAAGCACCCACTGTGCTTGAACTGTGTACTATTATGTGTTTGCACAAGCACAGTAGGACACAGTCAAAACACAAGCAAAGAGTCTGTATTTTTACCATACAGTGAGATTAGTAGGTGGGTGCCAAGCAGTTAGGCTCAAAGGAACACACCTGATGTGTATATAACATCTACCCCAAAATCAAAAACAATACATCCCTATGTACTAGGATCTATAATTTTGGTATTACTAATAGATTACTATGTGTTACATATCATTGGTAAGATTATTAGATAGATTTATATTTATCTATATAAATATTTATCTATATTCATTGAGATGAATATTTCCAACAGTAGTTAAAGTAAACTGTCTTACTCCTATATTTTAAATACATTATATGGCACAGCACTCCATAAAAAAGCTTCATTGACAAAAAAAACATACATACATACACAGTATAGCTAAGAACTAAATGTAAGAAGCAAACTGTGCCAGGACGCACATCATTTGCTTCCAGGTGCATTGAAAAATTATTCTCTAATTCTGACACAAAATTGTTTTGGAGCCTGCATGGGGCTGAGAACCCTTCCTATACCTCTATGACAGTGCTAAGCTTTGATTTTTGGCTGCTTAGGCACTAAGTGTTGAATTGTGGAGTCACCAGGAGTGTTATATGCTCCCCTGGTTATGGATGGCCAATAGAGTAGTGATGGAGCAAATAGTAAGTTATGTAGGTGCTTCTAACCCCCCTGGCTAAAAGGATTATCTGTTATTCTGTCCTTATTGGCAAAGTGCACAGTCACCTTACGGCTATACTCCAGTCAATTGATAAAAAATGTGGTAGCCTTACTGTACAGTAAAGGTCTAATGGTCATTTCAACTAGGGATATAATAGGTAGTAATATTTACCCTATTCCATGGTTCCCCTACAAAGAAAGCTTCAGTATATATTTTTTTTCACATCCTTTCACTGCTCCAGCATTCACCACTTTCTGGAGCGTCCTATCCAGGTGCATGTTTGATTGTTTCTCCAAACTACATCACAGCTGTGTCCTGTAGTGAGGCAGGATCTGAAGATGGAACCACAGAGTGCAGGAGGGGACACAGGCATCTCACACTCCTGAACGTTTTGAATGCTTAAGATTCTAACAGTGACTGCCAAAAATACTGGGTTGTTATAACTTTATTTCTAAGTAATAGTAATTTTGATATGCCTGTGTAATTTTCAAGGCCAGTGTGTCAGCAGGTACAATTGGGAAATGTAAAGAGCCAATAGTGAAGTACAGCAAGGTAGATGCTAGTTCCTGATCTACAATACTGGTGCTCACCTTGAGGAAACCACCTTATAATATGGTGGCACCAAGGACCATCTACATTAGCAGAGAAGAAAGTTGTAAGAATCATAAACTCTGCACATTTACCCTAGGTCACATGCTTAGCATGAGTGTTTAGCCTCTAGGTGAAAAACTATAGCTTTGATGTGCACTATGCTCATATACCTTTTGTACACAATCTTAACTTTGGTTTCCATTGCCCACAAGGTTACCACAAGGTACACTTGTGTTTTTGGCAATTTGCTGCATATATTGACATACCAATATGCAAATTGTTTTAAGATGTTCCTCTTATTCCCCATACATATCTACTGCCTAGTGTTTATAAAGTGTGCTACCCATTGTGAGCGATGGTGGCAGGTTTTTTGGTAAAAAAAGAAAATAGTAGACAGGGGGATCCCAGAGTCTATAGTGGACTTACCTATATTTGTATCAGCACTTTTGCAGGAAATACTGCCTCATTAGAATATGAGAATATGTTCAATGAATATTCTTATGGTGGAAGCTGGTTTTAAAGGGATGATAAGGTGGTACATGGTACCAACACTGATAAAGCATATATTCCGATCAAGCTCTGACCAATGTTTTAGAGGATGCCAGGAGATTAGTTCAGATCTACACATATATCTGATTTTGGGGTACAATCTTTAGGCTCCTGGGATCTTTGGGTGGCCCTATTGCAGTTTAAACCTAGTACCATTACTGATATCCAATGTAGGCTCACATTCTTCTTGCAGCTAAGAAGCAAATGGAAGAAGCAAATCATTCCATATCATGAGGTGTTATCACGAACTGACAACACATTTTTAAATGAGAAGCTGTCTAGCATTTTAAATTACACATAAGAGAAATGTTCTATGGTATGGGAGCCATGGTAACTGTACTTTTTGCCCAATCTCTCTTTATTATGACTATTTCAGGAAAAAAAAATTTTTTCACAGGTGTGTATAGTAGTGGACCGGAAATGTAATTTTCACTTAGGTTTCCTATCTCTTTTGTTGGTTATTATGGTTAAGAAAAAAAAAAGAAAAGAAAAAAGTAGTATAGAATTATGGAAACATTCCATCTAACCCTTTTTTCTTGTACAGTGTAGATCTCCAAACATTGCACAGGATGAGAGTCCTTTGACTACACCATATCATGTAAGCTTGACAGCTGACCTCACATGTTGGTTTACTAAAATACAATTAAGTTGAAAGCATTTGACAAAATAACTTGTGACAGAACAATTACAAGTCCACTATATTAAAATAGTGACTTCTTCCATTAATATAAACCAGCGCCCTTAACAATGCATGCCTAATGGATAACATTGCTAAAACTCCATCTCATTCTAATGACTTACTCTTTACAAGTAGCTTTTTCTTTGAAAAACTACTTCCTAAAACTGTATGTTTGCTCGAACTATTTGGTTATTTTAAGGAACTTAGACTTTCCGAGAAGAGCTCTGCTGCACCTAAAAAAATGCACAATATTAAATAGAGTAACTGTTCTTTAACAGATACTCCGCCACTCTTTCTGCAAATGTATCTAGTTTCCAACTAAGCCCCTTCTAAAAGGTTCAAATTATCTCGTATGATTACCTTGAAACATAACAGTAAGAACGGTATGTAGTAAATAGTAATACAGAAAATGGCCAAAACAGAAACCTTAAAAAAAAAAGGCACAACTGGGATCAACAACCCCACACAACTACAATAATCAGGATTTCACAGAAACATAAAAACAATGTACAGTTTCAGTTTTAGGTTGAGGGAGACATCACTCAGAAATGTAAAGTATTTATGTCTTCAGTCTAACAACCCGGATCATTGTTAAACTTATTAATCTATCGCCTGTTATAATAGGGTGTTTAAGATAACATTATAAAGGTGATAAGAATCAGAGCAGTCCAATGAGGTTTTGAGAACTAGGGTCGACATTGACCCTCCACCACTGTGTTTTATGATATATCCAATGATTGGAACACTAACAATATCCACAGCTACAACCAGGGCTGTGAAGTTGGTAGATAAATCCTACGACTCCGGCACCGCGGACTCCGACTCTGACTCCTCTGTATTTACAGGGTTTCTCATTTTATCTTCACACTTTTGCAACCAAACTTCACAAAAAAGTTTAGACCCCCTAAATATTCATAAATCAATACATTTATTATAAAATTCAATATAACACAATATTTTTACCATAAAAGTTTTTCTCAAGAAACATTATTAAAAATATATGAAAATAAACTGATGATTTGTCAATTATTATGTTTTTACTTTATATATTTGAAAATTAAATATCTTTATTTCAGGTATTTATACTAAGTTTTAAGATAACAATATTATTCATCTTTTTTTCTTCAAAGTTATTAGCTTTATATTTAGCATTGCACTTTCCCCTATGGCCAGAGAATTAAGTAATGCACAATGTCAAAGAGTGGTAGACAGTTATCTGAATGGAAGTGATGCCTCCTAGATAGCAATGGTTTTGGATTGTAATTGTACAACCATAACTAAAATTATTAAGACCTATGAATCTTCCGGTAGAGTGGAAAAATTACCAAGAGGAGGTCTGGATAAAGCTCATAAGGAGGAGTTACACAAGTTAATGTTCGAAGATTGCAGAATAAGCCTCAGTGAAATTTGGAAAAAATGTATCTATTTTAACAATAGATAGATGCATTGATAAATTCCAATGGTCATTAATAAGAACTTCTTTAATTCCTGCAAGGAGCACTGATTCCCACTCTCTTCAAGGAAGGCTTAGCTATGCTAACAAAATCCTTGATCTCATTGCTAAGGAAGAAACATTTATTTTCTTGATGAAGTAGGTTTTAACATCTCAATAAGAACCAAAGGGGAAGATTTCCTATTGGGCAAAGGGTGGTGTATAATGTGGCTGGAGTGCGTTCCAGAAATTATTTAATTTGTTGTGTGAAGAATAAAAATGGGGCCCTCCACTTAAGAGGAGAAAGCATTAATGATTAATAAATCATTTAATTAAATATTGCATATTTTTAATGTTTCTTGAGAAAAACTTTTATGGTAAACATATTGTGTTACATTTAATTTTAAAATAAATTATTGATTTATGAATAATTAAGGGGTCTAAATTTTTTTTGTGAAGTTTGGTTGCAAAAGTGTGACGTTTGAAAGCAAACGTTTGAAGATAAAATGAGAAACCCTGTAATATGCTAATGTATTTCCCACATTGATTGAAGGAAGACAACATACATGCCATTTAACCACAAAACTACTGGCTGAGAAGCTGACGCTCTACCGTATTGGCCAGTTTAAACAGAAGACAAAAAAATGAGGTTAAATAAGGTTTTATTTATTGTTTTTATCAAGTGGCTATACAGTAGTAGCATAGCATGCATAAAAAGCAGGAACAGGAACTCTACCAGTTTAAAAATATGAACCACATTCTTTGGTAGTTTTAAAACAAAAACAAGTTTAACTACATGAACAAAAACAAAAGCTGGAAAACCTAAAACAGTATATATATTAAACTTGGAATATAGTTGTAGAGTAGAATAGCTGTTAAATGCAATCCAAAACTAACTCAATGTAGTGTTGTTCTAAGAAACAGAATTGCTTCTGCCAGATCCTCTTTCATAGAAGCTCTTAAATCTGACTTGAATATTTTTAGAGCTGAAAATAGTCTTTCAACATTGCATGGCTGTTACGGTTCTAGCCACATCACTAACAATCTCAGGATAAACAAGGATGTCTTCTTCTACAGTCAGTTTCGATGAGCTATCATACTTTTCTACTTATTTTATTTCTTTAAAAAACTCCTGCTGGAATTTTTTTCTTTGGACATTTTCTAGTCATTTATCTTTCACGCATATGAAACGTTGCTTTACTGTTGAAAGTTCCATTTTCTCCAAGTAGGAATCAAAGTCTAATTCTTCATTTGAAGAGGATTAACCTGAGTTTTACCAGTGCTACCAAAATGGCTCCTTTTCCTGCACATCTTTTCAAAATGGCATCTGTTTTAGGGGCCCTGGCTGCAAGAGTTACTTGCCTCAATTTGCCAATTAGAGTAGCTGCATGACAATCTTTCAATCCATCTCTTTTTGCAAGTTGCAGAGTATGAACAGCACAACGCATATGTTGAATAGTAGTACACTTGGATGCTTCAACAATGTTATCCAAAATGTCACTATTCTCTTCGCTTTCACTTTCTCCAAAACTTGCAGAACTGTCTTCCTTTAATATCTTTCTGTCACTTTCTTCATCTACTTTATTCATTTTCTCAATTGTGCTCAACATATTAGAAGCATTATCTGTCACAATACATATAATCTGTTCCTTTTTAGTTTCAAAATTTTCTAGAACATTCTCCACTAACTTCTGAAGATAGTCACTGGTAAGATGTGCCTGGGTACCCTTTACTCCCAGGGTTCGTGTTATTGTTTTATTATTTTCATCAAAAAATCTAGCATTAATAGCAAAATAATTGACTGGTGACGTGACGTGACGTGTGCATTCATTTTTATGAAGACAAAATGACCCTTCAGACCTTTTCGTAGTTCTTCCTTTTTACATTTGGCCCCTTCAATTATAAGTTTCCTTATACTTTCTCTTTCCAGAGAAACACCAAGTTTTTTAGCCATTTCCCCTTTTAGGCCTAAAAAGGCTGGCTGTGAAAAGAAGGATAGTGGTACACTATTCTTTACTATCATTTTAATAATGTGGTTTTTGAAATTTTCTGGTGTTATTGTTATGGTAACTCTGTCAGATATAAAGAATCTTCTTAGTCTTGTTTGGTCTCCAGTATATTTATCCCAGAAGTACTTGGAATATTTTCAATGATATCTTTCTCATTCACAACTTCCAACACTTTAGGATGAAAATGCTATCTTTTCAAATTTGATGCTCTGGTAGGTGAATTTTTTGCCCTTTTCAGCCCTGGATGGGAGCATATATGGAGAGTGCAGACAGGACAGCTGAACACACTATATGATTACACTTGTTTACAATCAAATGAATTTGTTAAACACAATATATCTAAAATAAAATGAAAACACTTTTTGTAATGGACATAATCCAGGTTACAATAATGTGAATGTCAGGTTGTATAAAAGCTCAGCTAAACTTCACACTAGTAAAAATATAACTATGCACTGGGCTTTATTCTTACATCAGAGAAGTACTTAATTATGACTAGTGTTTGTGAAATAGGACATTTGAACTTGCTGTATTTTTTTTATTATAATTTAAATTTGTCAGGAGTCGGAGTCGGCACATTTTAATCAACTCTGACTCCAGGTACCCAAAATTGTCTCCGACTCCAACTCTGACTCCACAGCCCTGGCTAAAACAATAACACAAAGCAAAATGTTTAGTATTTTTGTTACTCGGCAACTCTTGATTTTCCTATACACCTAAAACAACATTAATGGCATAAACCCAAAAAATCTTTCAAATATTTCAGGGTAGTTGGAGATTTCACTACTATAGCTCAGTGTTGAATAGTGATCACTTTGTCCAGTCCACCCATACAAAGAAGAAGAAATGTCAATATATTCTTTCATACCTTACTATTTACAATTATCAACTTTTTACCCTTTACCTAGTGTATATGAAGCAATTTACTCCACAGAGAAATGTTGCAGTGCTGTATATAGAAATTCTGTAAGTTTGATTTCTTCAGGAAAGCATATTGACTAGATTTGAAAATATAAGGGTTCTACTTGAAATGTCACTGGGTTGTGCTAAAAGACCCTAAATACTATAATCCAGCCTTTTGCAAGTTATGAGATTGACAGTCAAGAGAGATATTGTCAAATGTTTTCTGCTTCACAGAAATCTTGACTAAAAGACAACTTAATACAGAAAGGTAGTTTTTGTGGGTCAATGAAAAGTGACAGGTCTGGTTTTCTGTGATTGTGTGCTTCTGTCACAAGCGCAATGCTCATACATCACAATGAACCCAGCAATGGAAAATTCACTTTCAATTTACTCAGTCTGAATAAGCAAACATTTTTTTAAACATTTTCTCACCATTTACTTTGTGAGCTGGGTGAGATACTTTAGCATAAAGTTATAATGTATTTAACATCATGTACATTTATATTTTGTTTGTGTTTGAAGATTATCTTTTTGGTGGGCATTCTGCAGGCAAACATGGGTTAATTTACCCTAAAACTGAGATGTGCTAATACTCTGCTGCCATTTTGCTACTTACAATGTTTTTTTAAATGTATTTTGTGTTTCTTTTTCTTCTGTTTTTTTTTTTAATTTATTTTTTTTTTTTTTTAAGAAGGTGCACTTTCCAAGTGATACTAACCCAACACATGTGATTCCAGTCCCAATGTATTTTAGAATCAGGTAATTATGTTTTTACTTCCCTGTCCAACATCAGTTCTCCATTTCTATGAAAAAAACATCTGCGGTTGTACTTGGAAGTAAAACACTCACCCACATCTTTATTGTAGAGCTTTAAAGTTACAATGTTACTTTGTTCTAACCAGTGTATAGCCACCTCTTTAACATGGGGAAACCTCTATAATTACTATATCCACAGCTCATAGTATGTTAGTGTGGTGGTCAGTGAGAAGAATGTCTTACATTGCTGGCCAGTGGAAAGAATGTCACCCTAACATACAGCCAAAAAGATAATCGGTGTCAGTTTAACTTATTTGAAAGCCATAAATTGCTTGTTGCTCAGGGAACCCCTAGCAACCTCTGCAGGAACTCTGGTTGAGAAACAATGATGTAGAAAAGAGACCATTGGTGCTCATTATATTCTGTAAAAAAACAATACAATGTTCTAACTAACTAATCATTCAAAGATTGTGGTTTTACAGCATACTATGTAAGCACAGCAGGTAGGGCATAGTGAAGGAAATATATTTATAATAGCATGGACTGTGGGACTCCTCACCACCACTATGAGTCATTGGTCCAGTTGCTGATTCTATAGGAATTACAGGTAAACCCCGGGTTACATACAGGATAGGGACTGTAAATTTTGTTCCTAAATTGAATTTGTATGTAAGTCGGACCGGTACTTTATTATAATACATGCAATTAGGACAGATGTTTGTCTCAACATATTATTAGGCAGCGTGGTGTCAGTTACTGCATAAAATCCTCACTGTAAGTTATTCACAAACAAAGCAAATAAAAAAGCTTAGACATTCATTAACTTCTGGTGCAAGCTGTGCTTTGATATGCAAAGAGAAAAAACTGCAGAGTTTGTCTTGGTCATTAAAAAGTTACAAGAGCAGGAAAGCCCCATTCGTATCTAGGAGTCGTCCATATGTTGGATGTCCTTAACCCAGGGGTTACCTGTAGTCACTGTTAATATGGAAAATGCATAGTAAAGGTGTGAGGGAGTTTACCCTAGAACCTCACAATTAGATCTGGGATAGGTAATAAAAAAAAAGTAAAAGAAGTAACAATAATATAATAGATATACTTTGCCTGTCATATTCAAACAAACAGTAATAATATGGCTGAAATTCTTTCTGGAGAAATTGCTGTTCTAGGTTCACTCCGCTGCTACTCACATATCCTAAGAGTTTAGGGATTTGGTCGAGCTATCTCTGTTTAACAAGAAAATCAAGATTCAGATAAGCCCAGGTTTTTGGTTATATATCTTATAACTCCCGGATGCCTATTATGCACAGCTAGCTGCCCAGGATCATTTTTAGGCAAAAACTCCTGGTTTTTGCAGGCATATGTAAGAACTAATACAGGCATTTGCAACTGTGTTTATAGGCATTTTAGGCATTTTTTAAAGCCTAGTTTAAAGAAAGCAAAAAAAAACTGGGCACTATGCTTTAAAAAACCCCTAAAAACATCTTTACAGACAGTTGAAAATTTCCCTTCCATGTCTATGGAGACAGGAGAGGTGACAAACCACCCCTGGATGCTGCATTGAGCATCCAGAAAACCGCATAGAAATGCTGATGTGTCAAATAAAGAATAATGAATGCTTGAAAAAAACTCTGGTCTGAACAAGTGCTAATTGTATAAAGTACCAGTATATGTTACCTATACATATTTCTTAGCTGGTATTCACTTATAAAAATAATTCTGTTTCTGGGCTTTTTGACTCTCAGCCCTACAGAGCATTTTGTAAGCATTGATATAGTTTTATGCAATACATACCTAAAGGTAAAATTAAGATGAATGTTTGCCATAGAATACCTTTGCTTTTTGGACTATGATTTTAAACAATGGACAGGAGATTACCTCACCACATCCCTGAGCAACTTATACAGTTAAAAAGATTCCTTGTGGTAGTGCTGGTTTTGAGCCCTATCCACAAGATGAACCTCCATTTGTTTTTTACTGTCTTGTTCTTGGTTTCCCTTGAACCTTTCTTTACACTCCATTGAATAAAAAGATAGATGCAGATAGATGCAGTCACAAACTGCTGCTTCTTCCATCCCTGGCAGAAGGGACCTTCAAGCTGTGAAGCTTTGTTCTGTGTTCTACAACTGGCACCTCGCACAATAAACACTACCAGCGACTGCTAAAACCTTCACATCGGACCTATACAAAGAATCCACCCTGCTGGTCTCAACACTCCAAATCGATTATTGCTCTTCCTTTGTTGCTTTAGCATTTTGCAGTATTTTCCTAAAAACACTGTAAACCTGTATATAATACAGAACTGGCAGCAGAAGCATATACCTGAAATTTCTAATATAAATGTGCCTTATGTTCCTCCAGCACATAAGGACCATCCATAAACTTGTGTAAAAGTCATTGAAGTTGCTGTGACTTATTGAAGCTCATGAATTAATGATGTGAATGCAGCTTCCACTGCAATATGTTTTTGTTTAAATTACCAGGGCTCATAAAATCTTCTGTGAACGGCAGCTGTCAATTCCAGATCACAAA
This sequence comes from Pyxicephalus adspersus, assembly GCF_032062135.1. NCBI lineage: Eukaryota > Metazoa > Chordata > Amphibia > Anura > Pyxicephalidae > Pyxicephalus > Pyxicephalus adspersus. The sequence goes on from NC_092871.1 coordinate 35,046,346, forward strand.
TGATCCAGGCTTGACTTATTTAGTGATTTAGTGATACTTTCCCACACACTTCTATAATATCAAATTTGTTCAAATTTAGTAGAAATACAACTCTTCAAGAACTTAACTCTTTAGATTTGAAGTAAGGAGGCCAGAACCAAATACTGTATGATTGCTAATTAGGAGAATGTAAAAAGAACCATTCAATGTGATAAAAAAAAATGTAAGAACTTGGATAGGAGGACGGTAATGCAATTTTATTAAGTAAAGACTTGTGTTTCTATTGGGGAGGCTAAATGAAAAAATTACCAAAAAATTACCATATAATTTAAATAGAAACCCTTATGTTTGCTCAAGCACAATGTATCAAATACTGCTTTTTTTCAATACAATACTTGCAACCATTCTGTCTACATGGATAACCTGCATAATTGGCTGAACGGCTTTTCTCAATGTAGGAATCGAAAGGGTGACAATAGTGAACCATGCCTGCATAATGAGTAGTCTTCATTAGAAGTGTATGTGTATTATTGTGTATTAGTCAAGCCAACAAAAGACAGGACAGGAAGAGATTGAGTGATCAAATCAAATGGGTCAAAAACATACACTTCTGATGGTGTTTTTTTTTTTTTAAATTCAGCATGTGCCTTCCTGTTTCAGTGACAACCACTGCCCACATTTCTTATCCTGAAGTCACAGTGTGTCAGTGAGGGATACACTTTTCAATGGAGTCAAAGACAGAAATAAAAATTGATATCAGATAATTTAACAACCGAATTAAATAAAACCTAATTAAATTTAAGCTATATGTGGCCAGAACTAGCATATATATTTCATTCTATCTGGATCTCCTGCCAAAGCGGATGTATAATAAAAAAGTAACAGTGAACACTTTGAGATAACCAGGACTCTGTTGGTTTGCAAAGGGCTGTCTGTAAAATAATAAATTAGTTTACACAAGGGGGAAACACGATATTGTTTTAAAATTGGTGATCAAATCAAAAATCTACTCCCATAAATGTACTATCACATATGTTATAACTATACATTCCGTGTACATTTATTTGTATTGAAGCTGTTTTGCCTGATGGCAGGTTTGTAATTCTGCACTGACAGTGTTTTGATAAAGGCACCCCTACCACATGCACAGCCAAGACCTGGAACAGTTAAGCAGCATAACCTGATTGAGAAACTTCCCCACCCTTTAAATAATCTATTGAGAAACTGCAGAGCATTCAATTATTTTACTCTTAGATTCTTGGAAAATCATGAAAACTGTTTAAGTTTTTGCACACCATTCATTAGAATAATATTAAACCTTAATACCTTATTCTAGCAGATGCCAGCAAAAACAATTTAGAGACAGAAAACAAATCAACAGCATTCAGTTAATCACAGAGTGGCATGAGATAGGCAGCAAGCATTATCCGTTATTATGGCCGATGGATGAAAAAGCTTAAATCTGGTGTCGCTGTGTAATAAAAGGCATGAAGGATCAGGGATGTTACTCCTCTAGGCACAGGCCAAGCAGATGGTACAGTGCAGAAAATCGGCAGCATCCATGAGCTTACAGATATAATTAGTTTACTCGCATTCTGCAGGATTTCCAAATAACCAGTTGGGTTTACAGTATTTCATCACAACATCTGAGTGGTTTCACAACCAAACAAAGGTCTATCTCACTTTCCTTTCTGCACAATGCTTGTTAAACCACATACTTCTATTTTCCTACATGCTTCTCTGCCAGCAACGCAGCAACATAGCCAGAAACAGCAGATTAAAGGCACTTATCATATTTTAAAACTCCCATTGGAGACTATTTATTATATGACAATAGGCATAGGACCTGATTTATTAAAGCTCTCCAAGGCTGGGGATAATATACTTTCAACAGTGAAGCTGGGTGATCCAGCAAACCTGTAATGGATTTCTTCAAAGTCATTTGCTGTTTGCTAGCAAATATTTTAAATCATGTACCTGATCCATTCCAAGTTTGCTGGATCACCCAGCTTCCCTGATGAAAGTGTATCCTCTCCAGTCTTGGGGAGCTTTAATAAATCAGGCCCAATGTTCTCAAATCAATCAGACAAAAGCTTTCATCTCACCTATATAGTATTTAGAAGCCAGATGCTGACTGGTTCCTTTAATTGTTCTTTTGTTTTATAAATAGGCACCATTATATTTTAGAATACACAGTATTTTTTATTACAGTGTGCTAGTTTTTGTCCGTTGCAAATTCAGGGTAATTATATTTGGCATTAGATTTTGCCAACTTCTGATTGTATAGGTATCTTAATCTCTTTTGAGATATTAGTGTACTACTGCAAATTCTTCATCCAGTCATGGGTTTAGGTAGGTCCTATACCAAGTTTTATGTTCAGTTTAAGTATTCTGCAAAGATGTCCCAATACTGGCTTTGTGGGGTAGCAGTGTCTGAAACACAACCAACTGTTCTACTGGTTCAACTTACTTTTACAGTGTATACTGAAAAAAAGTGTATTCAGATGCAGGGTTCTCTGCATCCTTTTAGACTACTATGCTTTCTAACTAAAAGTTTTTGGAAAGAACTATAAAAGTGAGATAGACATAAAAAATTTGTAGTTTGCCCTAACAATTTCTTTATAATGAACCAAGGTTATATGTTATGGTTGTGATGATATACAATAAAAACCGAATTTCTAAAAAAACAACAGGCAGACAGTTGAAATGTGCATTTTTTACAGTGTGGAAAATTAGTTCTAATTCAGCAAAAATTTAAATTCTAAGTATGTTGTCGGTAGAAATTATTTCTTTGATATAAGCCACAAGTGTCACTACCTTAGCACTCATGGATAGGGTGTGAGAAAATCACAACACCTAGCTGACCAGTAAACATAATGATTTCTGTTACCTACTGTTTACATGAAAGCCCTGCTACCTACATTTTCAGGAGGCTCTTTATCATCTGCATGTCGATGGATAATCACAACAGTTATTTATGCAGGAATTACAACAGTGAGGTCTACATGGCAGAAGGAACTCTACCGGAGATAAATGTATATTTTAATGTATTCTTTGGGTTGTCTTTTTTGCACCCAACTACTCCACAGGCATAGCAAGATTACCATAGCAACAAAACTTCCTGGGATTTTTGGGACCAGGGTGGATTTATAAATTGCAATGTAAGTATAGTTAAAAAGTCTTTTTTGTATAGAGCTGAGGAGGTTTTCTGCTGCTGGCAAGATTTACCTTCATTTTCTTCCTTGAAGAAAGAAACAGGAAATGAGAGAAAACCCGACCTAGAGCAGTGTTTAACACAGAATATTTTTTAGGCCGGGTGGTAAGAAATTGTAGGCGGGTGGCAGGGTGGGTATTGTGACCCAAGTCTTCAGTAACCGGCCAAAAACAGCCGGCTGGGGCTGGGGAGAACACTGTAGAGTTAGGAGAATTCCTATCTTTGACAGTTGTGCCTATTGGAAAATTTTGCATTAGTCTTTGCTTTCATGACAATTCTAAAACGTAGGATATCCCCCTACTTCCTGTCTCGGTACAATGGTCACCAGGGCAAATAGAGGGGGTGAATCTTCCCAGCAGGGACACTCTAACAGACTGTAGCCAGACTGTACAGACTGTAGTCTGGGTATAGAGAAGCATGTCACCTCCATGCACCAATATATACTGCTCTGGCCTGATTGAACTATGCCAGACCCACATGAAGAGATGACCCTGTGTAAGATTTGGTGTGGTCCGACATAGATATTACACAGGGTCAGGATAGTGGAGCAACAGAGCAGTGAGAACAGGGAGAAAGCTAAATCAAGAGTAGGTGGTGTTTTTTTATTAGTATAGGCAAAGTTTCTTTCAGGGACTTTCAGGGACAGTGACAAAGTTTTTTTCAGGGACTATTGCAATTCCTATTACTGCAGTGCTGAAACTGATTTGGGGTGCAGAGAACATTGTCACCCTACATTGTCCAACTTACTGGTAATTACCCTGTTTACTGTGTTTACATCAATATATGTTGTGCCAAACATGCTTGTCATCATAACTCAATGGTATGAGGAAGGAAGACAGAGGATGTAAATACTGTAAAGGAACCAAAAAAAACCATAGGTTAACCTTGGTATCTTTAAAATATGCTTATATCCTTAATATGTTGCAATCCATGAAACCTCAGCCCTTATACTCCAGACTTCATAATGAAAAGTAGTTACACAGGAGAGGGGTTAAAGAGCATCTAATGGCATCAACAGGTAAGTGGATTGGAGGACTGAAGTGCAGAGATTACAGGCATTATTCTGATATATTTTAAGGACAAATACAAAAATACTAATATATTAGGTCAAGTATTGATTAAGCACAGCAAAAGATCAGTTCAAACATTTAACTTTTTTGTTTTGAGTGGGTAAGGGTTGGAGTTTCAATCAACTTTGAATTGTTTCAGAAAACAAAAAACAGTAAATGCCATGTACAGACATAAACACATTTTATGTAAGGAAGGATAAGAATTTTTTTTGCTGTATTTCTTGTCCCAGTGACAAACTCAGCACTATGTTGGGTGTCAAAGCTAAATTTTAAACTCTATGTTAAACTCTACTTTACTCTAAAGCAGCCTTTCTCAAGCTATATACCCAAAAACAACCCTTCAAACACTCTTCAGGTCCCAGGAAACCCCTAATGAAAGGAATTATTGAAGATTGATGGAAATAAATCCCACAATGTGGTGGCAGTAAAAAAAAAAAAAGAATGTCCTGTTACACTTATTAGACGCATAAAAAGACCATCAAAAGACCATCTTCTGTTTCTTACAAATGGCAATTAACCAAAAACTATGCAGGCACCATCAGATGGGATGTCAGTCAGTCAAAGCTCAAGGAACCCATACCAACCACTGAAGGCTTGAGAATGGCTAACAAATTGTTTTGATTAAGGCTTTAAATGTATTTTATGTAACTTGCATAGCTACCTGTTTTTTTTTCTCGAGATCAGTCTCTTTTATTTGTCTACACAGCAGACTGGAGTAGCCCTACCTTATGACCCTTTGAAGCTGCACAACACTCTTTAATTGACAGGGAACACTCTGATATAAACAAAGAACAAAGTAAGCTGAAATATGACCGTATCATTGTCTGCTTCTTCTTTATTGTCCAGACATAAAGTTTGGAATGCGTTCTTCTCCAAGGTGTGATGCAATGAAGGTAAAGACCTGGTTCTGTTTTTTAGCATAAAGGACTGAATTTCAAAACTAATTGACACGGGAAGCAACACAGAAACCACAACATGGAAATGAAAACAGAGATGACAAAAAAAAATACTAGCTACTTAATAACAATATATAGAAATATAATACACATTTGTTGGTTATTTTTTAATTTTGATGTGCACCAGCAGCAATGTTTTCTGTTCTACATTTATAATTCAGGAAAAAACAGAGGTTTGCTCATAGCCATTTCTAATTAAACTGTCACTAGTTTAAAGATGGCAGAAGAATACCCGCAGGCTAGCCTGAAGTTGTCAGAGGCAGCCAATCATTATCACTTAACCTGTGAAAATATTCCCCATGGAAGTGGTGGGCATACTGTGCTTACATAAAAATATGCAGGGAAGGAGTTAATGTACATTGAATGCTTGTGCTTCATTAGATGTGACAATTACCCACATGTAAATAGTCCATATTATGTTAGGCATTAGGCATGCAACTGATGATCCGGAACGCCTGTCACTAATAAAGCAGACATTCTTTCAATGTTCTTACTGCCTATGGCCTGCACTTTGGGGTAGCAGATGGCTGTTGGGACACTGGTTCCAAATTAACATTAAAATGCCAGGGAGTCAGGCACAGATTGCCTATGAGCAATGCATTCTTTTCATCTCCTCTGCTTCACTCCTACTGCTGCCTTGCTTTGTTGCCTAATGTGTTGCTTTCATTAGTCCTTCATTAGCAATGGCAAACATCATTTAGCATGGTGCAGCCGCTGCAGACAAACAGAAGCGTGTCAATAACAACAAGTTATTCATGTTTCCAAACATATTAACAAAGCATTTTCTGTAGCCCCAAGGTTTGTATACATTATACAAAGGTATACATTACTAAAAATTTTATTACCTAATAAAAATATATCTTTTGAATGTAATTCTTGTCATTTAGGGATAGTTCTTTTATATATGATAGATTATTGCAGAAATACCACCTGTGCTCAAGCCTATATGTAACATTATCAAACCCGCACGGAAACTTTGCACATGTTCTGTTTCAAAATCTGCTACATGTACTGAATTAGTTATGTAACTGATGTTATGAATTATTGTCTACAGTGCAGTTTCTACTGTGAAGACTAACTCTTCCTCTTTCCTCTTCAAATACATTTTTTTAGTATTCCTGTCAACTCTCCATTCAAACCTTTTAGGAGTTTTTACTTACTGGAGTGTATAGTACAACCTCACTTTCTGTATGCTGGCCTGCCTACGCAATGGGAAGTATAATGAGACTTATGGGGGGTGGCCAGTTCTTGGGGTAAAAAACAATAAAATATAAGTGTAGTTACATTTTAAACAACTAAACAAAGAAAATTCAAGATAGATAGATAGATAGATAGATAGATTGATGGATAAATGATAGATAGATAGATAGATAGATAGATAGATTGATGGATACATGATAGATAGATAGATAGATAGATAGATAGATAGATAGATAGATAGATAAATAGGCAGACAGAAAGATTGAATAAAAGACTGAATTAAAATGTTGGGAATGTAGGCATTACAGCATTTAATGCCACAAATTCACTCCACTCTCAACTAGTCCCACCAGTCTTTAGATCACAAGGCTTTAGATCACTACCAACCTCTCCACTAAATATTCTTACTTCTTCTTCTTAAGTGTAACCCCAGATGGTGGCCCTGTCATTGTTTGAGAGGTTCACAATGCTTTAACTAGGAGTTGGTTTATCGAGCATAGATCCAGACTTAACTGGCCTAGCAACAGGAAATGATCTATTATCCCGAATCCAAACACTAGAACCCCCACATATGCATACCCTTGATAGGTATGTAAGTAGGGAGTTTGTAACCCTTTACAAGTAATTGACCCCATATATGAAAAAAGAAAAGTCCATATTTGCTAAATGATGTAATTCTTTTTATAAGTTTGATAAAAAGAGCAGCCAATCTATATTCCAGAAATTGTCAGTAAATCCAAACCAAAGATAGTTCAGCAATTTTCTGCAGTTTTAATATAGTAGGCACTATACATGCTTATCCACTTCAGTCATACAGTCTTTAACCTCAAAACAGGGTGTCCTTTGAGACCCCCCTTTCACTCCAGGTTTTGTAAAAATAAATTAAAGCAACTACAAACCAGTACTCCCCCTAGCCTGGACAAACCCAATTCTTAAAATAAAACTTTCTTAGTCATTTTGGCCCTTTAAGGACCAGTGGTCATTTTCCCCTAGACCTACTTTGTGCGCATATGTTCACTAATTAGGGTAAAGATTCCCCCATATTCCAAGCATAGACAGATTTAATTCTTTCCAAATTGATGGGGTTCACCAGAAGGTAGATGCATATGCTAATCTCCTTTATTCAAATACTAATCTGATTATCTTTTTTACCCAATCTTCAGTGAGACATTACCTTGTATGGGTCCCTTTCTCTTTTCAGGATAAACTACTCCAAATCAGAATCACTTAATGTCTCTCTACCAGATCAGATCTTCAGAAGCTTTTATGCAAATCCTTCAAATGGGCTGACAGAGCCTTTAAATATTTAGGTATGGAATCCAATTGAATTTTCTCCCCTTATTATTTTAAGATAGTCAGATTTATGACAGTGGGGTTTTGGTTTTCACTTTGTTTGGTTGTGTGAATATTGTTACAAATTACTGTTATTAAGGATTTTGTACCTGGTACATCCTCTCTCTGTACTTTAGTGTATTTCAAATGTTCATGTAACATTTTCAATTTCATATGGCACATTAAATGCCCTCAACTGAATAAGAAGCTGTTTTTTTTATCCTGGTGAATTGGTGAGGGGAACTGGGGATCCTGGATGTGCCAATCTATTATATTGCCTCACATTTTGTTAGAGTATTTCCTGGTATTTCCATTCTGAGTATTTTAGTGGGTGATGGTTAAGCAAATATTTAGAGAAATTCTGCTCCATTTCTTGTCTTGTCTAAATGATCCCATCCCCTCTGTGGTCAAAACTACATTGTACAATTGGTCATATTTTGACATACTTGTGTCAAGTTTGATTCTAGGCATAAATAACCCACACTGACCGCATTATTTCTGATTCTGGTGAACAATTCTTTTCCTCTTGGAATTGATGACCCAGAGTCGGTGGTAGTTTTTTCGCCAAGCCTCCTTCCCAGTGACATCCTTTATTATTTAGACTACTGCAGACCTTTCCATCTGTCTCATTTCTTGTACTCTCTAGGTATTGTTTTCAGTGTCCTTTGACACAGGGTGGGTGATCCATCAAACCCAGAATGTATTTCTTCAAAGTAATTTGTTATTTGCTAGCAAATTTGGAATCCTGGACCAGATCCAGTCCAGGTCTGCCAGATCACCCAGCTTCACTAATGAAAGTGTATCTTCTCCAGCCTTGGAGAGCTTTATTAAATCAGGCCCAATGTGTGAGTTACTGTGTGTGGGCAGTGCTTCCCCTCACCATACCCTTCTCCTTTCAATCCCTGCTCAGACTGATTACCACATTCATACAAGCCCAGCAATATGAACTGGGGATTACACTTACCTCACCACAACCTGAACAGTTTATTTTTTTTACTAATCGGTCCCCTATTAGTGACAAGTTCCAGGATCTGGGATACAACATTGTATGCCATTGGTATAGGACACCTGAGCACTTGTTTTCCATTTTTCCTTCAGTTCTCAATATTTTTTGAAGATGTTATAGGAGAGTGGGTATAATGTATGGATATATATATAATATATATATAATGCATATTTTCTGGCCCTTCATTGTATTAGGACAGCTTTGGGACAAGGTAAGTGAAATCACACAAAATAGTTAACAGACTGCCATGTACCGTAAGACCCAGATGTTTTCCTATTACATCACAATACATCACAAAGTATACCAAAATTTTTTAGTGACGCATCTTGTTAATGATGCCAGATCATGTGTTTCTAAGTATTGGAGGATAGCCCCCACCACCACCACCAAGTTAAATTTAATAGGAAGTGGTTTCATTGGAGGAAATTCTTGAAGTGTAGACACCACTGGACTTAATTTTTTTTACATTTCTTCCATCAACTTTGGTTTGAGCTAAATTCAGTAACCCCCCCTCCACCTTTTTTGGTTTGTTCTTTTGTACTAGACTACCTCCCTATTTAGTGATAAAAAATTTTAATAGAAAGAAGGGCAAAACAAAACACAAAAAGTGTTACACATGAACAGAGGGTTTGAGAGACTGCAGTCTGTCAATGGTATGCAAACTCTGAGCATCCATCATTTTAGTATGATCATGATGATGATGTTTATGATGATTGTTGAACTGATATGTTTGCTTGGATATTAGGAGTTTGCCACAATGCTTTGGACCCCTGGAATATTTTTCTTAAAAAATATGCTTTATTTTCACACCACCAAGATAGAAATTCTAGTTAAATAACATGATAAATAGGAAATCAGCCGTATACCTCTTTTCTTTCTCACAATACAGTCATGTCAAGGTAAACTACGAAAATAAAGGATAAAGTATACTCCAATTACTTACTGAGTACTTAGACCTTGATTCCTAACAAATAAAACCCCACAGCATATTACCTTTTACAGCATTAAAGCCACTTACAAACAAAAGTAGTTATTTTATAGTAATGTACTGCTGGAGTGTCAGAGATAATGTTGGGACCAGTAAAATTCTTTTGATGCTAAGCACTGGAGGATAAACAAATAAGCCCATCCACCTGCCATAGAATGCATTGAAAGAGAATCCTTACAGGGGAGGGGTGGAATCAAAAGATGAACTACATGGGTAGCCATAGTTATTGTCGGAATCTATCAGTAAATAGCATTTTACAAAGATAATATTAGTACCTGATTTGTTAAAGCTTTCCAAGACTGAAGAAGACTATCCTGGGAGAGCCTGGGTGATCTAGCACACCCAGATTGGATCCAAGTTTGCTGGATCATCTAGGTTCAACCACGATAGTCTATCTTCTTCAGTCTCAAGGAGAGCTGGAATATATCAGGCCCAATATGTATTAAGTAGAAAATGTTTGCTTGTTTATAGACGGAAGGGACAATACAATAAAGCACGCCTGCTGAAAGACTGTGGCAGGCAGTATCATTTGTAGCCAGGAGGCATTGGTGGGGTACAATATTATAAGCCATAAAGTAGGGGCAGTTCACAGGAGGTAACTAATGTATGAATACAAGCTCATTGTTTAGATCAAGCAGCACCAAACCTTGGTTTAATGAATTTGCAAAAACATCAAAACCCTAAAACAGTGGAGGTGACATGGCAGATAATGAGGGGAAATCTCCCTTCATGATTTTTATGAGGCTGATTCCAACTACAACCGTATTGATAAGAAACCACTATACAGGATAAACAATGTAAGACTGTACTGGATATATGCCTCCCTTAAAATTAGTGGAGCATTTATTCTTCATTAAGTTCTAATTTATCCTCACTTTAAATGGCTATTTTCCTCAATAATTACCTCACAGAACCCTATCTCTGTCACCAGGCAGAAACCAGTAATATTTTATGGAGTAATAAATATATTAACGTTTTACTTTTTTATAATATTGTAGTAATTTAAGAGTTTTTGTATATAAAGAGTGTGAACAAATACATATTGTGCTATTTTTTTTGTCAAACCATGAACTGAAGGCTGATTTTTAAATGGGCAACCAGAAATATTCTTTTAAGCACACTTTTAATGCAAAAGCTCTTAATGTTTTTTTGTTTTTTTTTCTGGAAGTGTTAAATACATGGAGCTCTTTTTTGCTTATAGTTTCCCCTGTCATGCTCCATATACCACAGGGAATAGGCCGGTGATTTGTCGTTTTTTGTTCCACTGGGTATGATGGATAACGGATTCTATATTTGATGCGCTAAACTGTTTACCATTAATCACAAAGTGTGTTGTGTCAGTGCTGAGATCCAATCAGCCCAGTGCTTGATTGATTTTATTTACCGGCGGTGACTATGGCAACACTATCATGCATTATACATATGCAAAACCCTAATGTGATGTGCATTTGATTTTGATCTTTATAAAATGCTGTACTAGTTTTTCTCAGATAATACTCCTTTACAATTTTGTTAGAATAGTAAGACCTCTCCTTACCTCTACGTTACTGGCAGCTTCATTTACAAAACCATCAAATGGGAGCTCTTTACAATATATTACATATTCCTGGCTCACGGTGAGAGATCCCCAGTGCCCAAAGTGAGAGATTTCTATCATGACAGATGGTTCAATACTGGGGAGGACTACTTTGCACTGCACCGTATTGCATTAGAAATGAACATAAATTACAGCATATTTTCCAGGGCACTGTAGAACTTCTAGGTTCTTTTTTTTGGTCTTAAATCGAAATAAAACAGACATACTTCAGCAGATAAAATGAAAACATGAATATGGCTTATGTCTGACTATTGGTCAGAGGTTACCAACAGTCCCACTGCCTATGTGGCTTGTCCAAGTGGGCGGCCTTTTCTCAAGGGATTCAGGGTTTCCTAAATATTTCCTCCAAACAACATAAAGCTGCCCAGTGCTAATATCATCAGCTTCACCCTTCGCTCCAAGACTGAATTTGTCTCCTGTCTGCTCCAGATATACCTGGCTGGTCATCTTGAAAACCTGGCATGTACTGCTGTGGGTTGGGAAGACCCACCCAGATCATTCCCTCTTATCCCAGAGTCTGGGCCCGGAAAACTGGCCAACAGCAACCATTGATCACTAAAAAACTCCCCAGGCTTCTTCAGCAGTACGTAATCTGGTTTTTAGAGGGACCACAACCTAAAGCAAGGTAGAATATACTTTACCTGCCATCCAGGACCCACCCAGAATATGTTGTGTATAACAGTACACATTAGGTAAATCCCTACTAAGGATAACATTGAAGATGAACTTTTGAAAAAAAAATACTAAAGATTAGTAACAGTAGAAAAATATACATTTATACATAAATATTTTCAGGCATTGTCTATTCTATTCTGGTATTATAATCTGCTACTGTTTCTAACAGGTTAGTTAGGTAACATAACCTATTTATTTTACAATAGAAAACTGCCTGTTCTAATGTTTTTGTTTTTCAGGTTTATATTCACTGAGCTATTCAAGTGAATCATCGCTTAGAAGCAATAATTCTGCCTAAACATCCTTAGCAAGTCAACCCCAAGCTCTGTGCAAGAACCTACAATTCCTATTTTAAAAAAACTTTCTGAACATTTACAAAAAAAAACAAAAAGTACCAAACAAATGTAACAAATGAAAATATACAAAACACTGATGGGTCTTTTTTTTTAAATACTGTGTAACTCAGTTCACTAGTATTCTCTAGAGCCTGTGGACTCACAGATGGTGTTGTTAGGCAATGAGTATGGGATTCTAGATGTATCCCAAAAGAATAGGGTTCAGTTCCCCTGCAGTGTTAGCTATGAAGTAAAAATACAAGTACAACATATACAGATCTCAGCTAGACATAGTCCACATCTAATACAAGGAACAAGGTCTTCCACACTTTAAAAAAATCCATGTATTAGAGCTGCAGCAACTGCACCTAGTTTGAAGGTTACAGTGTTCCCTAATGTTCCCATGATCAGCTAGCACAAAAATCAGGTTTAGACACATCAGCAATGTGTTCCTCAATAGGGACTACACATAGGTTTATACATCATACAGTCTTCATGAAAAGAAAACTATACATTGCAAGGATCCTCACAACCAAATTTCTACATAGACATGCTGAACCAAATGTATATCTAAACACAAAATCAAAAACGACAATTAGTATTTCCTTAATATACACTTGACGTGTAACATTTCCACATTTTGGGGGTTTTCTGTGCTATGACACATTCATAGAGAAAAACACAATGTCCCTGGAAGTCCTTCATGAGCTTTACACTGGTCTATACAACAATAGCCTACTAAATTACATTACTGAAGACTGCAAATAGAAAATTTGCTTGTAAACATATTTATATCGCTATCCTGATTTTTAAACCATTTTTGTTTTCTTTAATACTTATTGGAAAACATATAGATACAAACACAGGTGTCACATAAAATATATACAATTTGTAAAACTGACATTGTAATTAATAAATACAGTATCTCCTGCAGTGTCTGCCACTCTGTGGATCTGCCAGCACTTGGTAATAGTTTTCCCATCCTGCTCTATGTCTCCCCATGAATACATTAATTCCAGACAACCTTGTAAAACAATGGTAACTCCAACACATACAAGGAAAGTCTCTACAGCAACCTGTGTATCAGCCCAGCTGAACTCATTCACTGCTTTACACAGAATTATTATGTAACCCTCTGGTGAGTTTTTGAAATACAGACTTCCGAATGTAACTAGTCACTAATGATCTCAATAAACAACACAAAATTGGCAATGTATTCTTAGTATATCAATTTGTAATAATTAGAAAGTAGACACTATTAACATTGTTATGCACAATTGGCACAGGGCTTTTAAGAAAACGGCATGTGAGTTTAAAACAATATTTTATAAACTATGTGTAGCCTGCTGTGACCTTACAGTGTCTTAATTGATTTAGACAATGCACAATATATTAACTTGCAAAAAGCAGTTAGTGACCAGTCACATTTTTGATTTCTGCAGTGCTGCACAAGTGTGACTAAATTAGAAATGTTTTCTCAATTAAACCTTTTTACACTGTAAAAACATGTTTTGCAAATATTTCATTAAAAAAGGATTCTTAAATTTGCCTGTCTTGTAATACATGTTTAAACTGCACATATGTGCCAAAGTAATCCATCTCTGGCTAGTGTCTCTTCTGCCATATACACAGCATACTTAAATATGAACTCCAGCCTTACTGTTAGTCTTCTGTGGTTGTGCAACGTCAGCTTCTCACCGTGTGCATTAAAAACTGTATTTATCCATTTAAATCATCACCATCATCTAGCCCTTTTATCAACCTTACTATCCTTAATCGTCCCCTTTTAAGTGTCTCTTTTCCATTCTTTCAATTATGGAAACTCAGCATCATATGTGAGTATTACCTAGAACAATCTGCACACAAATTCTGTCTTCCCTTTTCAGATTGGCATCTACAGCAGGGGGTAAGATCTCTTCAGATTCAGATTCAGATCTCTTCAGAGGAGTTCAAAGGCGGGCTGCTGTGGTATTTTTCAGAAAGCTATGTACTGCACCTTGTGGGCCCTCCCACCAGCTATGATTAGGAATAACAATTCAGAGACTCATTGATGACATAAAATGGTCTAAAAAAGGTCATGAAAACAGAAACGTTTTATTGGCATGTTGTTGAGGGGTGTGAGATAGAAGAACCAGGGAAATGTATGATAAAACTAGATAACTTTAGCTTTTAGTGAAGGTACTATATATAATACTATAGTTGTTTTTTTAAGAACCCATGCCTATTTACACCCTATATCACTATTAAACTTGTGTTAAAAAAAAAAATAATATGTAATAATACATCTTCTTCAGTCACCTCGCTGGCCTCCTATTGGCTGTGCCATTGTCCTTCTGTCAGCCCTGCTGGCTACAGAATTTCTCTTCTCTGGAGCCATCAGTTAACCCTCAGAATATCAGGCTGTGGGAAAGAGAGGCAGCTAATGTGTAATAAAGCTGATGTGTCTTGATCCAGAATTGGAAGGGTGAAAGTAGAGATGGAGAGTGGAAAGTGAGGGAGGGGGTAGTGGAAGAAAGTGTTTTGTTCTGTCCTAGATATGTGAAGTACAATATGAAAGCTGAAGACACAGAACAGAGCTACACAGCCCAGTGACAGGAGTATCAGTCTGCTATACCTAGTCAGGACCAGGTGAGCTTGTGGTAGAATGGGAATGGGAACCCTGTGTTGCTGTCCACAGTGCTTTAAAAAAATATGCAGTGTACTGCATTGCTATGCAAGTGGCATGTGTTTAGTAAAACTTGCTGCATTCCTGTAATGTAAGATATAAATAATACTTATTATTAATAATATTATTGCTGTCTGCACCCTACTAGGAATATGTTGATCATTTTCTGTCTTAGTGACAATTTCTTACCAAAATAAATGAAGGCGGTAATTCAAAACTGTGGGGATGACATCTAGCCTAAAAGCCTTTAGGAAAGGATTGGACACATTTCTGGAGAAAATGTCCATCACGGGTTACTAGCCCTGATGGGTATGTGCTACCTCCTTATTATAGATGTGGGCCACTGTGAGATGCAGGAGCTGGACTAGACGGGCCATTGGCCTGATCCATCGGACTCCTCTTATGTTCTTATCAGGTTATTAGCTTTATCAGGTTGGTGCTCATTGCTGGTGTCGGGTTATGGATTGGTTCTGTCACAGAGAGCGATTTCTGTACATTGCAATAATGACACCCACACTTATTGACATCTGTTCTGTGCGTCCAGTACATGAAAGGTTATATTGTCATTGCATAGCGGCAGGTTGCGTTTACCTGACATCACATGACCCGTGTAATGCTCAGTGAACTGTGATAGGTTGGTGTGCAGGGTTCAGCTCTCTATGGTCTGTGTGTGTGATATATGAGAGGACAGGACAGACATGGCACTCATTGTACTGGGATTGTCAGGGGGAACATTGTATTGGCTGCTGTCCAAAGGAACCAACCTGGGCTACTAATGAGAGCTTGTATAGTTGATCGAGGTATGCACACCTCCTGTGTATGGAAATATGTGCTTCACCTCTTCATCTGGGTTTGCTTTGCTTACTGGATCATTTTATGAATGTGAACAGCTTTTCAGCTTCGAATTATATCAAGTCTGACACCAGAAACAGACTAACAAATGACCTGAGTGCTGCATATGTTGCTCTCAAACTTAAAACGTATGAGCCAAGGTTAGAAAAAGTATCAGCATGCATACAAAAGGCAAAAATCAGATTATTTGTTAAAAAGCATGCCTAATGCAAACTTTTACCTTTCAAAAAAACGTTTTTTGTATCATTGAAAGCTCTGGTATTGTGTTTTTCAAGACAAAATATGTTAATGTATGAGTTGTTTTTTCTAAACTAAAACCTCAGTATTCAGGTTAAATTGCATTGTTAGCACTTTGCAACAAATCAATGGGTTTTGGGTTGCTGTTTGGGCACTCGGTCTCTAAAGCTGCGTACACACGGCAAATTTTTCTCGCCCGATAATCGGTATCGGCCAATTATCGGGCGAAAATCTGCCGTGTGTACAGTCGGTCGTCGTCCATCGTCCGACGACCGTCCTGGCGGATCCATGGACGATGGACGACGACCGATCCTAATGAAAGGGAAGGGGAGAGCGCGCAGCAGGGTGCCGCTCCGTCGCTCTCCCCCTCCCCTCTCCATAGAGCATGAACGGTGCTGTATGTACAGCATCGTTCATGCATCGTGCAGTCTTTTCTCGTTGGAAAGGATCGTGAAAGATCCTTTCCAACGAGAAAAATTGCAGGTGTGTACGCAGCTTAAAAGGTTTACCATCACTGACCTAGAGCAATCTGCATACAAATGCTATTGTCCCTATTTAGATTGGCATCTACAGCAGAGTCAGCCAACTGCTTGCATCAGGACTCTTCAAAGAAGTATAAAGCAAGGCTACTATGGTATTTTTCAGAAAGCTATGTACAGCACCTTGTCGGGCCCTCCAATCAGCTATGATTAGGCATATTAATCAGAGACTAAATAATTACATAAAATGGTCTAAAAAAGGTAATGAAAGGTTCTATTGTCATGTTGTTGAGGGGTGTGGGATAAAAGAACCATGGAAATGTAGGATAAAACTTGATAACTTGAAACTTGATAACTAAATGTAGGATAAAACCTGATAACTTGAAAACTTGATAACTATCTATATTGCCATAGATTCTCCATCGCACTTCTCCAAACAATCAAATTTGGAGAAGAACAATGGAGCATCTACAGCAATATATGTGAAATAATATGTGTAAACACAAGTTTACTAGTGGTATGGAGTGTAAAGCAGTATGGGTTCTTAAAAAATCAACTCCACTTTCTTTTGCCCAGCTATGCTGAAAGAAAAAAAAGTCATCAGACAAAAGTAAGATTTTCTTATCTATAAACTTTTCCTGGTTCAGTGACACAAACAACATAAGGTCAATAGTCAGCCAGGCAAATAGTATTTTATAAGGAGGGCTAAAGAATAGAAGCCTATTTCTCTAAGGTTTCCTTACAGCAACCTTTGTTCCAAGAATTTGTAGTGTGGCGATTCTACAATAAATGAAACTTTTTTTATTTGTTAATGTAATATAATACATAGATATTTAATCAACATGCAAAACATATATTACATATTTCCAAAGAGAAAACTCAACACCATATATTGTATCACTGTATGACCATTAACATGCTCTGCAAAAAGATTTATATCCCAATAAAACATATTAAAGAAGGAAGCTGCAGTAAAGTTTTTACCACCAATCAGAAAAAAAGCTGAACCCAAGCCTTTGGATTTCTCAAACCCAAGCCAATGTGATTTTCTACCCTGCAACCAAGTCCATCAGTTCACCCCTTGGACCAATGCAGCTGGTCCTCATGTGTTCCTTTACACACATATATAATTGCCTCCATGATGACATATTCTTCTCTAACACAGTGCACCAGACTCTTGAATGTAACATCATGATGATCATTGACAGCATACCATCCATGGCAAAATGCAGGTTTTTACCCAACACCTATTTGATGTGACTAGCTGAGTCTAAAAGCGCATACATAAGTCACATGGAAGGACAAAGGATCAGGTGTAGTTACCCTAGAGAGCCATTCACAAAATCTATTACTCCATCTCCTTCTGCCATGCATTTTCTAGTAACCCTTCCAATGCTCTGCAAGCTCCTCTGGATAGATACAGTAAGCCTTGGCAATGTTCCATCCATTCCATCCACTGTCACCAAGCAAACCCTTCTTACTGACAGCAATGAAGACACTGCTCTTATC
Organism: Pyxicephalus adspersus; assembly: GCF_032062135.1. Lineage (NCBI taxonomy): Eukaryota > Metazoa > Chordata > Amphibia > Anura > Pyxicephalidae > Pyxicephalus > Pyxicephalus adspersus. The sequence goes on from NC_092871.1 coordinate 35,064,440, forward strand.
AACCATCCAGTGAAAGGAAAACACAAATTATCCATTCCTTATCAGCACTAGCCTTCTTCTACTGAGCCTATGTCCAGATACAGAGGATGAACACATCCTGGTACATGCTCCAATGCTAATTGGCTATTCACATGTATCTCTTGCTGCAGATGGAGTGATTAAGATAACAAAGTGAATGCATCATAACACACACCAGTGCATGCATGCATAGCATGAAAGAAAGCCACCTGAAAATTATTAATAGGAACACAGAAAACCAGATAGGGGATGTGTGTCATCTCCAGAGGATGCTTCAATGTCACAACTGTCCCTTACCTTGCTGGGTATATAAGTAGGGTCCCTCCTCTTGCTGCAAGCACTGTATTAGACTCAGCAATGGTGGCTGCAGAGACCTTCAATGGCTCATCTGCTCTCCATGACACAAACAAGGAGCAGCTTGTGATCTTACTGTAATAGATGCTCCCTCTTCTTGTTCCTGCAGCCAGGCGGAAGTGATCCTTCTAGCACAGTGTGATAGAAAGCCTGCTGCTGCTTGTAGACTCTGCACAGCCTCCCTCCCTTAATGTCTCCCCACTTACACATCTCATACTATTTCCTATGAACTTCTACTTTTTTATTCTTTGTATCACCAGAATAGATTTCTACATTGCTGCTCATGCATTTCATAAAGTGGCTAAATATGGTTCTCCATTTTAAAAAAGTACGTCTGTCATAGATTATAGAAACTGCCAGGCACTAGAATACACTTTATTTATGATTTATAGCTGAAACAATTCAGTCTGTGACCATATTTTATGCAGTTTGTAGGCTTTCACAAAACGTTTAGATCCTGTTACCCTTTAGGTTTTTTTTAACCACTTAACCCTCAGCTCACTGTGCAGATCGTTCCATTAATGGCTATTTACCATTTACAACATTTACCTTAAAAGGTAAGTTAAAAACATAACTTTGTTATATCTTGAAATGTATTTATTTATTTATTTTTTTAAAGTGCAAAAGATTAGCCATTCATTATGCAATTCTTTGTTTTGACAAAAAACATCACATTTTTCAAAGACTGATTAGAAAAAGTATTTCTGTCATTTTTGATAATTGACATTTTTTGTATTGAAATAGAAACCTTTTTTGTGTCATGATTGTTTTTTTAAACTAGGAACTAAACTTAAGTCCCCCAAAACAAAAAAAAATACACTTACCCTTAATCCCACTGGGCAGTCAATCGGTTCGGATTTGTCATCTATCGGGTCTCGCGTCGTCCCAGCATCCATCTTCGTGCCGGCTCCAGGCGCTGACATTTTCGCCCCTTCTTCCTGGTTCTTCTTCCTACGTCACCCGACCCAGGTGTGAGATTAATTGACGTAGATGGGAAAAAAACTTGCCGATCTCACTGTGCATGCGTAAGATCAGTGATTTTTTTCCCTTTTGACGAAAGGTAGAAGATGCTTGGGCATGCGCAGAAGGAGCACCCAAGAGCCTCCCGGGTCGCGTGACATACGTATCCTGGAGGGCTTTGCGCTCCCATTCATTCTTGATCGCCTAGGCCAAAGGAAAGCAAACTCTGGCCTTTAGGCCAGATACGGCCTAACCAGTATTCCAGTCCGGCCTAATGCCCCCTTGGTTATTTATTGTTGGATCTGGCCTAATTGAATTGTTGCGTTATCCCGCGTTCCCAAGATATCATCAAATTCCTGCACAGTAACCCCAATTACTATGCCTAAAGAGCGGAAGTAACGCGCTGCTACCATTCTCCGGAAGGTTGACCTTAAACGCTGTGTCTTCAACCCCGAAATATGACGAATTATTCAATTATTTATTAATTTATTAGCAACACTTTCAAGTGGTCGAATCCCAAGGGGCATTTCGATGCCCAGCACGTGCACACGTACAGAGACTACCCTGCGGATGGGAGGCTGCTCGCTTGCAGTCACGGTTGGAAAAAACCTTTCCTTGGACACCTTGTTTCTTCTGGCCTAGTGTGCCTTCTCCTGAAATGGCCTAGTAGTCCAAAAAGTTTGCTAACCCCTGGCCTAGTCGATCAAGAATTAGGAAGCGGTGCTGCACCTTTTTTTTTTTACAAAAAACAAACAACAGATTTTTTACCTACTATAAAGCATGGCGATGGTAGCATTCAAATGTCAGAGTGGTTCTCTACAGTAAGGACTGGGGCACTTGTCAGTTGGATAGGAAAAAAAGATATGGTAAAATACCATCATAATTCCTGAGGAAAACCTGCTGACCTCTACCAGTAATTTGTCAAAGGGAAGAAGATTCACCTTCAAACATGACAAGGACCCAATACACACAGCAGAATTGACTACATAGTGGCTTAACGAGAAAAAGGAGAATGTCCTTGTTCAGCCTAGTCGGAGCCTAAACCTAAACTTTATTAAAAATCTGTGGAATGACTTAAATGTTGCAAGAGTCACGATCCAATATTGCTAAGCTTTAAACAGTTGTGTCAAAAAGAGTAGGTAAATATTGCTGTCTACAGGTGCAAAATTGGTAGAGAAGGATCCCAACAGACTCAAAGCTGTAATTAAAGCAAAACATGGTTCCACAAAGTACTGACACAGGGTGGTATCCTTTATCCATCCCAGTGATACTGTTTTTTTTTTTATTTTTTTCTGAACTCTTGACAGGATATCTTTCACTTTTATTTTACTTTATTTCACACTATAATACAACAAAATGTAAATATGTTGAAAGGGGCGGTGATGTGATCCTTTCTATACCAACTATATGTGCCTCAGTACAAGGACTGTAACACATGTGTGCATACAGTGATAGACAGAATATTTTTAACTAAGTTCATTTAAGCCTCTCCTATTTTTATTGGTCACACACAATATTTGCCCTGGAGGAACCCTAAGGCATTGGCAATCCTAGCAAATCCCGTGGCTGTAACATTTAGAGCTACTCATATAGATGGATTACCAGTGTTCACAGTACATGCACCGTATTACTTAACAGCATCAGACAGGTAGCTCAGTTTATTGATACAGGTTTTCTTTGGGCGCTAAGCAGGTCTTGTGATTTGCTGGAGGCACCAGAGGTAGTTTAAAGCTCCATTGTAAAATTATGATTTACCCTTGGCATTGGCTACCCTCCACCCAGTTTAAGTGTTTGTTTTTCCTAGGATAGATTAGGAGAAAAACTTACCTTTATCCTGGCTCTTACAATGAATTGCCATCTTCTGCTATGCCCGACATGCACCAGCTGGTGGGGGGGGTCATCTTATATATTGAAGAACCAATTATCATTGAAGTTAATGATATCAGCAGTCATGCCTGAAGTTCAGAGAAGGTAATGAGACACAGGTACCTCAGGATGGAGGGCTAAGGTAAGTATTTCTTCTAAACTGTTTACCCCTAGACAAAATATTTACTTTACCCTTGCAGTGAAGAGGGTGGATCAATGTAAAGGTAAATAATAGTTTTACTGGAATTCAGATCTTAAATTGACCAATAAAGCAATTGACTGATAAAGTGAACCTAAACTGGAAACTGTGATAAAGTTGGAAGATAGCGAGTTGGGTGCAAGCATGCTGAGATTCTGCTGAGTGTCCCACTGATTTCTAAATACTCCCCTAGTGTATGGCTAACTTTAAAGAGATCTTCCATCAAAGGGCCTTGTATTTCATCACATATTCACTGAAAACACATTTTTTTAGTGTTGATTACAGATTTAATATACAGATATGTGCCAAGAAAATCGAGGAAGAAGAAGGAAGGGAAGAGTAAAGATGGAGGCGGCCGGCGCTTCCTCAACACTGGGACGAAGAGGAATTCCAGGATGACGCGCAACCAGATCGAGGAAAGGACCAGCGCCATCAAGGGGAAATGCAGAATTAAAGGTAAGTGTAATTTTTTTGTTTTCGCTTTAGTTCCGCTTTAAACTTTGGGTGGATAGATTACTTGTCACAGGAAGTCCTTCTCTAGAAACAATAAAGTTGCAAGTGTATTTTGACATAAATTATACAAGCAGAAGTAAGTATTAAACTACACCTACAATAAGTTTTACACATTTATTACTGACAAAGCTGGCAGCCTAACTGTACAAATAGTGTAAAGTGTATAGGCTTATGATACACAAAGTTTTTTGCATCAAAAATTAGTTTTGAAATGCTTTTTCATACACAGTTATATTACATAAACCACAAAACTAATGTTCTAGCTATATAATCTTGCTTACAAGATGGTTTAGCATCCTAAAATAATTTTATATATTATTGTTGTTTACCATTTGTTTTCAAGCTTTCATTAAAACTATTTCAGGTAATGCTACCAATACAGTCCTTCACCAAGTACCTACAGAAGTGTACACATACAGGTGTATGGCTTGACAGATGTCCGACAATTGTGTTCCTGTTTTGTCAATCTGCTGAAGACTACAGGTAGATATGCTAGCACGTATCACACATGCATAGTCCACTGCTGTCACTAATAGGAAGTTGGTTCAGAGTATTGATGTGGAGCAAGAAAAAAAGAACTGGTCAAAAAAAAAGGTGAAGGCCAGATGTGGCTGAATAGAAAAAATTAAACTGTAGTTTAAAAAATGGCACATTTGCTCCATCAAACTGTTTTAAACCTGCTTTAAAAGTTACAGATAAAGTCCAATCTGAGAGCATAATAAATGTACATGCAAAAAAAAACATCAGCAGTCATATTTCTCTCTCTCTTTCTAAAGTTTAGACCACATCCTTTTTAATACAGATAGAATTGCAAGTGTTTGTACAACAATGTGCAAATAGAGCCTGTAGGCCAGGTCTATATTAGGACCTAATGGCACCTCCTATATTTGTATCCTGACAGATTGGGCCTGATTTATGAAAGCTTTCCAAGGCTGGAGAGCAGACATTTTCATCAGTAAATTTGAGTAATCCAGCAAAACTGTGTAATCCAAAGCACCATGCCTTACTGTCTTATATACAGTCAGGAAGCTTGGTAAGCATGTTGCCACTTCCTAAACTACACTCCAAGTGCCAACCACTGTAGGTGCAGCACCCCAACCACAGGCATTGGCTGACAAATTCATTGTTGCATTTCTAACTGTTTTTTAAGAAAAATCAAAGTCCAAATTCCCCAAAATAGCCCAACGCAAATTTCTTCAAATGGAATGGGGAAACTAATTCCCTATATATATGCCTATTTTTACCCGAGAATACAGGAAACCTGCTTTGAGTCAAATACCTAGATAATACCAAATAAACCTAGAGTACAAAATGCTAACATTCAAACCTGTAATCAATAGTTAATAAAGTATGTATTTGTTAATATTTAAAGAAAGTATTTTTTATTTTTCTGTATTTGGTTTGGGAACTGAGAGGTAAATGTTGTCAGTGTCAGCATTCTGTGCAGCCTATGACCAGAATAAAATTAGCCTATTCCATAATCCCAACCCCAACGTTTTGTGCATTGCATTTCTTTGAGTCCTGAACTCTGTGCATTTGACACACAAGACCCCTGCACACTGTATGGTACATGATCCTGGCCCCTGCACACTATGGGTTACTTTTTCTGACCTCTTCATTACAGACTTCCTATCCCTGTAGAAAGTGCATTGCATATTCTTTTTCACTGGACCTTGAACAACTCTGCAGGCGCATCGGTTACATTTAATGGTCTGGTGCAAATAGGCCCTCATTAATAGTAAAAAACTACCGTTCTCCTAGTTGGGTTAAAGAATCCCTCAGTGTAAAGCTTGTAAGGTTACTGGCCTCATTAACTATATTCGTTCAACTCCAATATATAAAAAAAATAATAATACAACAACAATTTATCATTTTCATCAATTTTTACATATTTAATTATTTTACGGATTGACTTCATGGCACAGCTCTTTATAGAGAGGGATATGATGCAAAGTTATGATTGTTTTCCTGACTGATGAACTTCCTGGCCCAACAGCAATAGACTTGGCTTGTCCCATCAAAATATTCCTAATGACGCTGTTTGGAATAATTTTTAGAATTGTGCTGTCCTCCTCCTGGAGCAGTACGTTGACAATTCCCTCTCAGTTTAAGAGCTTGTGCTGTCTTGTGTAGTATGGCACCTCATGCTTGATGAAAATGTTGCTATTTTTACATTACCTAACCTAATGACCTTTTTCCCTCTGGATGGCTTTTCAAGGAGTGAGAAATGGGGCGTTGCTCTTAGTCTGGCCCACCAGCTGAAAACATGGCCAGTTGGGCTGTCCTTGGCAAGAGCAGAGGTTACCACCAACATAGCGCCAAGAATCAGTTGCTTAACTAACTTATTTAACTTAACTAACTTATTTTCAAATTAAAAAACGTATCTAAATAACTAAAGTTTTTATCGCCATCATTCACGCAAACGAGCAAAGCTGTTTGAGTTGTTTGTCACAATATATGAAGTTTTCCATGACCAGGCTATTATGACAGCAGATGCATCTCTTGCTGTCTGTTTTATAGAGGGATTCAGATCATCTTTTCCTCTATCCAGGTCATTCCAGACAGATTTCATATCTGTCTGTGACATGGCTGAATATGGCAGGTAGTCTTTCAGTATGTTAAGACGTTTGTAGATGGCCTCTCTGTCAGTATCTGCTGACAGCCTTAAACACCAGTGGCTTCGGAAGGTCTTTTTCTGCCAGGACTTGGTATATACGTTCGATGTTGTCTGTCTCGGCCACTCAGTGCTGCTGCTGACACTCTGTGATTGCTCCTCTGACAATTCAGGATGATGCTCAATAAGTTTTCTTTAACTGCTTTTTGGATCTTACTTAAGGGGTAAGATCGACTTCTTTTCACAGCTTCTTTAAACAGTCTTGTTGTTAAAAGTTGTGTTCTGATTCTTTTGTGGTTGAATAAGATGCCAATTGCACTCTGCGGTGCATCTGCAGTGATATCTTGTTGTTTTTAAAAAGTGGCAAAATGCTGATTAGTATTTCCAAGGTTTTCCTTATTACCCTTACGCCCTTCACAGTGATTGTGTGAAGGAGGAATTCAGCCAGTTTGTATTTGTAGATCTCAGCTTGGTTTGAATGGAACTGAAACAAAGTCTTGATGCAGTCTACGAAGCGGGAACCAGTTTTAACGTCCCTTACGTTGTCCATGTCTATTATTCCCCAAATGATGGACTTTACTTGTATTTCACTTAAACAGCCAGGGTAGGTCATAAGCTCTGTGAATAATGAGATTGCTGTCAGTCTGTTTTATGCATCTTGAGACTGAAGTAAAGGTCTTGTCAGGTAGAAGAGCCGATTTCAAGCTTTTTTATTGGCAAAGGCCTGACCATATTCTTTACCAGACTTCTTATGAGATCTTTCACTCAATAACAAAAGCTCTGGATCAAAATATGGGCTTTCAGTATAAATGCACTTCTGTATTTTTGCTCGATTCTGTGCTGTCAGTATCCCTGTCTGTTCTTCCACAAATTCAATATAGATCTTCCGGAATGCATTTAATAGCGCAAGGGTTTTTCCTATTGTCTACACCACTGGGTCATCAGAGCAAACATCCCTCCAGTTGGAAAGTAAAGGTAGAGTCATCAGTTGGTGCATAATCATTCTCTGTTCACTCTCCAGTCTTGTAGAAACTAACTCTATACAGTTCATAATAATCCAGCAGCAACCTTTGCGAATGTCATTACTTGGTGATCTGTGATCTTGGCATCTCTGAGTTCAAAGCAGACAGCAAAGTATGTATGGTAGACATGCTCATATTGCCACACATAGTGACTGCTCCGAGTGTCTAAAAACATACAGCGGCAGAAAGAAAGAATCAGTGGTCAGGATCTGCTTGGCAAAGTCAAGATACAGTCCTGCTAGATGATACATCAGCCAACTGGCTGGATAATACACATCTTCCTGGCGCCTTAAATGTCTGTGCTCCAATCATGGGAGTCAAGGGGATGAAGTCCCGAGTCAGTAAGTCTTCTGGCAGTGTCTTGCCTGGCAGTGGCAACTTTGCAGAGAAAGTCATAATATGTGATTTTTTGGGACACACTTGGTTGGTTGTTAAGTTCTTTAGTGGCCAGGTCAATTTCATTGATCAGTTTTGAATATGCCTTAATCATCTTTGTCATGCATGGGATAATCACAGCACAGCTCAGTGTCAGAGACCCTCCCGGGCTTGTGCCTTGCAAAGCAAATCTGAATCTTGCTAAGAGCAACAAGAGGGAGAGCAAATGTAAAAAGATAACTTAGCACTAACAGAGTATGCAGAGATATGAGGCCAAATATGCAGATGACCCCTGTTGATAGCTGACATCCCTTACCTGTGATTGGCTGATAGGTCAGCAGGGCAGTGGGCCAGCATAACTAAATTTTTCCAGCTTGGCTGGCAATAACTGTCATTTTGATAGACTCTGCCTCCTTCTCCTGGTGTATTAGCTACCCTGTTTCCCCTATAATAAGGCACTGTCTTTTTTTTTTTTTGAAATGCCAAAATATGCCCTAGGTCTTATTTTCAGGGGGATGTCTTATTTTTCCATGAAGAAGACTACAGTACACATTTATTATTGAAAGTCCCTTTCTGATCACTGACTTGCCGGGTAACAGACTCTGTTAGGGCAGGGATCAGCAGCTTGCTTGTCCTTTGAAGTTACTTTCAGTTTCACTCTGCACTGCAGCCAGCATCGAGGAGTCACACTGAGGCACACAGTATCAGGTATCGGAGGATGTCTTATTTGCGGGGGGTTTTTTATTTTAATTGTTTGAGCAAAAAAAAAACGTGATTCTGGTGATTGTTGATCGCTTCAGTAAGATGTCACACTTTATTGCATTGGCAAGGCTACCTAATGCTAAAACCCTCGCACAAGTGTTTATCGATAACATTGTGAAGCTACACGGTATTCCCACAGATTTGGTGTCTGATAGGGGGACTCAATTTGTTTCTAGATTCTGGAAGGCGTTCTGCACTCGTCTGGGGATACAATTGTCCTTCTCTTCGGCCTTTCATCCTCAGTCGAATGGACAGACTTAACGCACTAACCAGAATCTGGAGACTTATTTGAGATGTTTTGTCTCAGAGAATCAGGAGGAGTGGTCTTCATTTTTGTCTTTGGCCGAGTTTGCCATAAATAACCGTAGGCAGGAGTTCACTGATAAGTCGCCGTTTTTTGGGGCATATGGGTTTAATCCACAATTTGGCACATTTTCTGGTACTGAGACTTCAGGCATTGCTGAAGAGGAAAGATTTTCTTCTTCTTTGTCATCTATTTGGCAGAAAATTCAAAATAATTTAAAAAAGATGGGCAACAAGTATAAACGTATGGCTGACAAGAGACGTATGAGTGGTCCGGACCTAAGAGTGGGTGATTCAGTGTGGCTGTCCACAAGAAACATTAAGTTGAAAGTACCTTCCTGGAAGTTGGGTCCAAGGTTTATTGGGCCATATAAGATCTCTGCCATTATTAACCCAGTTGCTTTTCGTCTTGAACTTCCACAGGCTTTAAAGATTCATAATGTGTTCCACAAATCACTGTTGAAGAGATTTGTTGAGCCTTTGGAACCGTCTTCCTTGCCTCCCCCTCCCATCATGGTGGACGGTAATCTAGAATTTCAGATTGCCAGGATACTGGATTCTCGAATTCTCTGCAGATCTCTCCAGTATCTCGTTCGCTGGAAGGGGTACGGTCCAGAGGAGAGAATTTGGGTTCCAGCAACTGACATTAATGCAAGTCGTCTAGTGAGAGCTTTCCACAGGGCTAATCCGGATAAGGTCAGTCCTGGGTGTCCGGAGGCCACCCGTAGAAGGGGGAGTACTGTCACGGTCCCTTCCGTGACTGAAATTTGAGGATCTGTCAGACAAGCTGCATGTGAGGTTATCTGACAGTCTCTTTGTTTTTACTTGTTTCTGTGTTGTTGTTTGTAATGACCACTCCCCTTGTATCAGGTGCAGCTGGTGGTCATTACTGCTCCTCCATTTAGTCTGGCCTCACACTTCATGCTGTGCGGTTGACATTCACTGCTGGGATGTGAAGAGCTGGAGTGTTGTGCCATCCTGAGTGCCTATTTTTATCTGCTATTAAGATAAGTTGCTTTACCATTTAGAGTTTTGGTGTTTTGGTGCTTTGTGGTTATTTTGTCGTTTACTAGGCCTCAGGGAGACACTGGGTCCTTCATAAGGGAAGGAACCAGTAGTCTCAAGCCAGACACTATTCCTAGGGCTATACAGGGCTAGTAGGGACTAGGTTCCTATGTATGAGTATTCCCACCATCAGGGGATACTCATACAGTTAGGAGTTAGGGCTAGGTTAGGGTGTCTGTTAGGGGTGACCATTCCCTTTCCCCTAGCCACTGGAGGCCTAGTCCTGAGTATAACCCTGTCTGTTTCCCTCCCCTCCCCTGTTATCCGTGACAATGGGTCATTAACCATTCTCCAATATGAGGTTATGCGTAGAACCGCACCTCCAGCAGAGGTAACTTGTATTTGGAAAGATCCTATGAAGCACCTCCGGAGTAAAGTACCAGTGCAATAATATTTAGGTATTTTCCTTATATAAAGAGCACAGAAAACTTATCTGAGCTTGTTGCCACAGTATTTTCCAAAAATCCCCTGGAAGAGCTCCACCCGGGATCTGTTCCCACTTTTGCACGTTTCACTACTGGAGAATTCAATCCCAGGGGAAGGACCTTGTAAATTCCTGAAATTAGACCAAAAAGAAAAAGCAAGACCTCATGCCATGGACGAGCCATGTGGTGTGTTGAGATGTCCGGAATTTCTGGGGTATAAAGGAAAGATGTGAGGAGTTAGCTTGAATCTACATTTACAGTGGGAACAACTTTGCTTAGTGAACTGCATTGGAGCTAGCAAGGAGTATTCAAAAGCCCTAAATGAGGTGCTCCAGAGCATACAATTTGGGTGGATAGGTGCAATCCACAATTTCTCTAGTTCTGTTCAACGGTTAAAAGACTGCAGGAAGCCAGACGTCTAAGATACAAAGCAAAGTAGTATTTAGTGAAGTCTGGTACTCTTAGGCCTCCCGCAGTACAAAGGGAGCACATTACTGTTTTAGAGTCTATGTTTTTTGTATCCCCATATAAAATCCAATACTGTCGCTTGCAGTCTCCTAAACGTCTTCAGAGGACCTGTCACTGAAAAAGTGGAAAAATGGGATAAAAATTTCAGTAAAATAGACATTTTAACAAGAGCAATACGAACGAAGAAAGAAATCGGTAGTGTTTTCAACTTCCTGAAGAGGGTAGAGACTCCCTGGAGTAAGGGGACAAAATTACTTTTGTACAACATGTGGTATGTAGGGGTTAAGCAAACTCCTAAATATTTATTGAGCCTTAATTCCAATTATAAAGGTAGAGGCTTTTAAGTTGCTGTACCAAGGGTTCTGGTAAATTAACTGACAAGGCTTCCGTTTTAGTTGAATTTACTTTTTACCCAGAGAGGGTGCCATACTCATCCAACACCTTATGTAGATTAGGTAATGGTATTAAAGGGTTAGCTAGTGTCAGCAGAACATCATCAGAGTTGCAATTGTAAAATGCTTGGTTTTGATAGGTACCCCTGTAATATCGGGGTGCCTAGGGATCGTAAGATGGCAAGAGGTTCTATACATAGAGCAAAGAGTAATGGGGAAAGAGGGCACCCCTGTCTATTACCATTTTTATTTGAAACTGTGGGGAGTTAAAATACGTAAATTTAACTTGCGCTGTGGGGTTAGAGTACAGAGCAGAAATCGCATTCAGGAAGGGTCCACGTATTCCCACCCAACATAATACCTTTGTCCTGAAAGACCAACTAAAGCGGTCAAAGGCTTTTTCAGCATCAAGACTAAGGACCACTGCACCAGTGTCCATTTTAATATGAGCATCAATGACGCCAATTGTTCGTCCAGTGTTGTCACCTGCTTGGCGAGCCGCTGCAATAAAACCAACCTGGTATTTAGCTACAATGATGGGTAAGCAGGTTTCCAGGCTGGTGGCAAGAATACAGGTAAAAATTTTTAAATCAGTATTGAGGAGAGCTATCGGGCGATAACTGGCAGGATTCAGTGGATCCTTACCTGGCTTGGGAAACTCTGGGATGAAGGAATGAAGCATCAAGATTGGGATCGGGGACCCTTCTAGGAAGCTATTATAGTGGCTAGTCATGTGCGGCGCTAGAATGGGGACGTATGCCTTGTAATAGCTTTATGAGAATCCATCGTGAGCCTGGTGCTTTATGATGGGGAAGGTTGGAAATTGTTACCATTATTTCTTCCCGTTATATCCTTATTAAGGGTCTCTACTACTGACTGCTCCATGACAGGAAAGGTGCAATTGTGGAGGTATTCGCCTATCCTGGTTCATAAGCCAGAGGAAATTTCCATCTGAGCATCATGTACTGTGGAGTATAGGTCAAAATAGTAGTCCCCAAATATTATTGCTATGGCCTCTGGGTCATACTGCAGGACCCCAGAGCCATCACAGAGCGACATCAGGATAGTTTTAGAGGTGATCAAGCAAAGTTGTGTAAGCCAAAGCACCATGCCTTACTGTCTTATATAAAGGGGAGTCATACAGTTAGAAAGCTCTGTCAGCATGGTGCCAATTCCTGCACTACATTCCAAGCACTCCAAGTGCCAACCACTGTAGGTGCAGCGCCCCAACCACATTCATTGGCAGACATATTCATAGTTGCATTTCTTACTGTCTCTAAATGGAGCTCAAAGTCCAAATTCCCCAACATAGCCTAATGCAATTTTCCTCAAATAGAATGGGGAAACTAATTCCCATATATACTCAAATATATACTTCTTTTTACATGAGAATACAGGAAACCTGTTTTGAATCAAATGTAAACCTGGAGTAAAAAAAAAACAGACATTTAAAACCGTAATCAATAGTTATTTATGTATGTATTCTAAGTATGTATTTATTTATATATTTTAAAGTATTTTGTAATCTCTATTTTGCTTGGGAATTGAGAGCTAAATGTTGTCAGTGTCAGCATTTTGTGCTGCCCATGACCAGATTAAAAATGGCCTATTCTTTTCATAAACCCAACCCCAACGTTTTGTGCATTGCACTCCTGCACACTGTATGGTACATGATCCTGGCCCCTGCACGCTATGGCTTACCTTTTCTGACCTCTTCATTAAAGATTTCTGATCCCTGTAATATTTAAAAAAAGTATTTTTTATTTTTCTGTATTTGGTTTGGGAACTGAGAGGTAAATGTTGTCAGTGTCAGCATTCTGTGCAGCCTATGACCAGAATAAAATTAGCCTATTCCATAAATCCAACCCCAACGTTTTGTGCATTGCATTTCTTTGAGTCCTGAACTCTGTGCATTTGACACACAAAACCCCTGCACACTGTATGGTACATGATCCTGGCCCCTGCACACTATGGGTTACTTTTTCTGACCTCTTCATTACAGACTTCCTATCCCTGTAGAAGGTGCATTGCATATTCTTTTACCCTGCAGCTTGAACAACTCTACAGGCACATCAATTACATTTAATGGTCTGGTGCAAATAGGCCCTTTTTGATAGTAAAACACTACCGTTCTCCTAGTTGGGTTACAGAATCCCTCAGTGTAAAGCTTGTAAGGTTACTGGCCTCATTCACTATATTAGTTCAACTGCAATATTTAAAAAAAATAATATTACAATAACAATTTATCATTTTCATCAATTTTCACATATTTAATTATTTTTAGTTTTTTTACAGCACAGCTCTGTATGGAGAGGGATATGATGGAAAGAGTTATCATTGTTTTGCTGACTGATGAGCTTCCTGGCCCAACAGCACTAGACTTGGCTTGTCCCATCAAAATGCTCCTAATAACGCTGTTTGGAAAAAGTTTTAGAATTGTGCTGTCCTCCTCTAGCAGTAAGTTGACAATTCACTCTCAGTTTCAGAGCCTGTGCTGTCTTGTATAGTATGGCACCCCATGCTTGATGAAAATGTTGCTATTTTTACATTACCTAACTTAATGACCTTTATTCCTCTGGATGGCTTTTGAGTGAGAAATGGGGCGTTGCTTACTGTGACAACAATGGTTTCCTTAGACTCAAAGTAAAGTAAAATACAGAAATAAAAATTTTTATTTATTTTTTTTACAGTATAGGAAGGGAGAGCCTCTGTTAACCTTTAATTGTTGCCTTTGTACATTTCTCTCTCCAATGGAGCACCAGAGCGTAATAAAACCTGACAGGGGCCTAAATAGAAAGCAATTAGAACAGACTCCAGATATCAGAATACTCACCCAAGTTGCCCCCTTTACTAGTCATGTGAGGGCTGATCTTTGGGAGGGCGCGATCATTCCACCTCATTTCCAAATGTCAGATGTGATCAGTAATCAGATAGAATCATACAAACAGGGACTTCCAAGGCAAGGAACATACCTGACATCTTGTACAATGGTGTAGGAGTAGCTGTGACGTAAGCTGAACTGTTGCCATATAAATTTAAACTCAGGAACTACTCCAAGAAGAGGGGAAGAGGAAGTGGTGGCATTGGTGACAGTGGAAGACATGTGCGTGAGCACATGGTCGGAACACAACCTGCGTTCCACATAAATGAGGTGGAACACACACCACACTCCACGATAGCAGCCAATAAAAACCTCAAAACCTCCCTCTAAAGAGGGAACCAAGAAAACATGTGGGGGCAAAAAATTAAGGAGAGAAAAAATTAACAAACTAGCATGAGAACATCTAAAAATCTACAGCACTAGCATACAATGTACTCTGAAAGACCAACAGACAGGGTTCCCTGATGGGGCTTCGTTGTATACAATACACAGGGACTTCACCATTGGGAGCCTAAACTGCCAAGGCTTTACCACAGGTAATGAATTCATGAATCATCCAATGTAATTCCTGGAGATAAACAATACGGGATTACAAGTCACATGATATTTTTTTTTTATTTTGTCCTATGGGGTACTCTGAATGTTGAGACCCTCCATAAATTGCTGCCATAGAGTTGTCACAGGATGTAGATTTTCCCTTACTTTTACATTTACTTTGGAGGCAGGGGTGTCAAACTATGGCCCAGGGGCCACATCTGGCCCCCAAAGGAATCCTAAATATGAACTGAGGCTGGCCTGCCGCTGCTTTGAAATATCGCCGCTACTACATTTGCTGGCATCACTCGCGTCTATAGACCAGCGGGCTCTCTGCCTATGCGTGGCCCCGCATTGGACTGTTTTATAGATGCAAATGCTGGGAATTTTAGTAGCGGCGCCATTTCAATGAAGAGGGAGTTTCGAGCCACTCATAAGATTTAGCTCCGCATTGGCCGCGTCTGGCATTTCCAGCACTTCCCCTCAGCTGTACTTTTCCTTGCTACTCCAAGGCATGGACCTGAATGGTTGGATTTTCATAGAAGAATATTGTTGTTGTTATTATTGTTAGCTTATGCAAAAAGGTTACCATTGAAATTTAACTCAGAAGGCTACAAATAGAGAAAGAGGCATACCATTTTTTCCTAAATAGAATTAAACATTTTTTTTATGCCTTTCTCTATCATAGGCTTGTTCCAGATTGAATGTGAAGCAAAACCTTTTGTTTCCTTATGGAAAGGGTTTATATCTAATGAGAAGGAAACATGTCTCTGTGTATTTTAGTTTGACACCCCTGCCTTAATGGAATATAGCAATACAATTTTCACAAGGGGGCTCTAAGCTATTACCATCTATTTAAAGTTATACTAAAAAGGTAATGCAATGTTTTTCATTTACTAAATTATTAAAAACTGGCAGTAGATTTGTGCAGCCCTGAAGTTGTAATCGTTTAAATCAACACAATCGTTTACCTTTTTACTGTTCTTTTTCCTGCAGGAACTCTCTTCAATGTAAAATAATAATAAAGAATATACATTTGTTGATATATTGATGGTATCCTTTTATTCTTTCTGACTGATAAATAAGGTCACTTAATTTGATTCTCAGACTTGAAAACAAAATTGGGATTGGGACTTTTTTGTAGTGATGTCAAGGGGGTATACAAACCTTAACAAACCTCTAAACTAGGATCCACATATGTATTGTCAACATTAATATTATTATTATTATTTTTATTGTTAAACAGGATTATACAGCGCCAACATATTACACAGTGCTGTACATTAAATAGGGGTTGCAAATGACAGATGCATACAGACAGTGAGGAAAGGACCCTGCCCCAAAGAGCTTACATTCTAGTAGGTGGGGGAATTAACACACAATAGGAGGGGAGATATGTAGTGGTGGGAAGTAGTGACAGTTCCTAAAGACAGAAGAAGATGGGTAGGCAAATTTGAAAAAATTGGTTTTGAGTGCTCTTTTAAATGAGCAGAAAGTAGGAGCAAGGCGAATAGGATGAGGGAGACCATTCCAGAGAGTTGGAGCAGCTCTAGAGAAGTCTTGTATACGTGCGTGTGATGAGGGTATGAGTGAGGAA
This sequence comes from Pyxicephalus adspersus, assembly GCF_032062135.1. Taxonomy (NCBI): domain Eukaryota; kingdom Metazoa; phylum Chordata; class Amphibia; order Anura; family Pyxicephalidae; genus Pyxicephalus; species Pyxicephalus adspersus. The sequence continues at coordinate 35,080,788 of NC_092871.1, forward strand.
GTCATTAGTAGGTCATTGGAGGAGCGGAGAGAGCGGTTAGGGGAGTATTTTTTTACCAGGTCAGAAATGTAAGTGGGACAATAACTGTGGAGGGATTTGAATGCAAAGCACAGGAGCTTGAATTCGATTCTAACGTGAAATGGAAAGCCAATGGAGAGAACTACAAAGGCAGCAGAAGAGGAGCGGTGGGAAGGATGGATGAATCTGGCTGCAGCAATCTTAATAGACTGTAGAGGAGAAATAGTGGAATAGAGAAATTAGTGGAATACCAGGGAGGAGGAGGTTACAGTAGTCCAGACGAGAGATGATAAGAGGGTGTACAAGGAGTTTGGTGGTCTCGGGACAGGTAGGGGTGGATTTTGGAGATGTTGCCCAGGTGAAAGTGACAGGACCTGGAAATGTTCTGAATATGGGGAGTAAATAAGAGGACAGAATCGAAGGTGACGCCAAGACAACGTGCCTGAGGGAAGGGATGAATAACAGTGTTGTTAACAGTAAGATATATGTCAGGAGGAGATTTGGAATTTGAAGGGGGGAAGGTGATGAGTTCTGTTTTATCCAGGTTGAGTTTCAGAAATCTGTCAGACTGTCACAGATCCCTGCAGGTTTGGGGAATCTGTGCCTCCTTCCATGCCACCCACCTTACACTCCCCTGCTCTGCTAAGGAATCACCTCCTCAGCTCACTTCCTGTTCTAGGTCATGTGACTCCCAGTCAGCTGTTCCGCTACTCAGAGGTCTAGCGCTCCCCCTGCTGGTGGAGATGTGAACACCACCAACCCTTAGTCTCCAGGACCCCCTCTGGTGGTAGGATAGCTACCAACTGATCTGGTGACACAGAGGGTCCACCATCCTGCCTTGCAGCTACTGTGACAGAGACATCCATGATCATGGACATCTCCATGGTGAGATATAAGACTTTCCAGAGAGAAGATGTACAGAGAAAAGAGAAGTGGTCCAAGGACTGACCCTTGGGGAACAACAACAGGGAGGAGAGTGGGAGAGGAGGAATTACCATCAAGAAACTTGAAAGGTGCGGTCAGACAGATAAGAAGCAAACCAAAAGAGAGCAGTGTCACTGGTACCAATGCAGCGCATGATTTGTATTAGAAGGGGGTGATCATCAGTGTCAAAAGCAGAGGAAAGATCAAGGAGGAGCAGGGAAAAGTTGCCTTGAGACTTAGCTCTGATGAGGTCATTGGCCACTTTAGTAAGGGCTGTTTCAGTGGAATGGGCAGCTCGAAAGCCAGACTGGGGAGGGTCAAGGAGAGAGTTGGTGCTCAGGTAATCAGTGAGTCTTTTATAGACAAGGTGCTCAAGAAGTTTGGAAACATGGGAGAAGAGATAGGACAGTAGCTAATAGGTATGGAAGTCCAGTGAGGGTTTCTTCAGGATAGGAAGAATAATGGCATGTTTTAAAATGGAGCGGTAGATACCAGTAGAAACGGAGAGGTTAATAGTTTGGTTAGGGAGGGGACCAGGATGCAGGAATGGGCACGGAGTAGATCAGAGGGAATTGGGTCAAGCAGACAGGTAGTAGACAGAGATGATGAGAGAAGAGGATAGACTTCGTCCACAGTAACAGGGTTGAGGGAGGCCAGTGATGATTTACAGGTGGAAGGGGTGGGTATGGTTGCAGTGGCCCGATGAGCAGAGACATCATGTCTGATTTTGTCAATTTTCCCTCTAAAGTAGGTAGCAAGGTCTTGGGCAGAGAGGGTTGTTGTGGGGAAGCAGATGTGAGTTTTAGGAGGGGGTCAAATGTTGAGAAGAGGCTGCGTGGGTTGGAAGCTAAAGAGAAAATGACAGCAGAGAAACAATTTTGCTTGGTGACAGTGAGTTCAGTTTTAAAATGTTGTAGTCTGGCTTTGTAGTCCATGAAATTAGCGCTGAGGCCAGATTTCCTCCACTTGCACTCAGCTGCACGAACAGTCTTTTGTAGATGTTGGCGTGATTGTTGTGCCAGGGTCGGGGGTTAGCAGGATGGGGGTAGTGGAAAGTGGCAGGGGCAACTTTATCCAGAGCCGGAAAGAGAGCGTGGTGGCAGCTTTATCCGGAGATGTGGTTTTAGAGAGGGTGGGGGTTAGGGACATAATGCAGTTTGAAGATAGGTTGTGGTCAAGGTTACAGATATCTCTCTGTCATTTGATAAGATCGTTGCTGCAAAGGTGTTCAGTGGTTGAACATGTATCAAATTCAGAGAGAACCCTCTTCCACTCACACCTTTTTTTCACCAAAATCAGAAAAACTGATATATTGGCTATTGCGTTCTATGAGTTTTAATCCAGAAAATGTCATAAATCCAATACTATATCAGTTTGCGATATTATTTGGAAATAATGTAGTAAAATTATTTTCACACACAGGCCGGAAACTATGCACTGTAACTTGGATTAATATTTATCATATAGTCCAGTGTTTGCCAACCTTTTCGAACTTACGGACCACTTAATGCACAGGATCCGGACTGCACATGCTTGGGGAGCAGTGTGTCACTGCATCCCCCCATGATGCCAAAACCCACCCACTCTCCCATCGCAGGCTCAGATCAGTGATGGGAGAATGGGCAGGTTTTGGCATCATGACGTCACTATAGGGAACTGGGACTGGTTGTGTCTATACAGGGGACATGGTCCGCTGCTCTAGCCAGTGCGCCCCTCTGCTGGGTTCTTCTCTTGATGCCTGATGCTGGGGGGTGAACCGACCAGAGCCGTGGAGCACCAAAATTTTCTCGTGGACCTTTGGTTGGCGACCACTGATATTGTCCATCAGGAAAACAGATTAGGAGAAAATATAAATATGGGAACATTTTGAAGAGTACAACTAAACAAAATTTAGCTAAATGTGAATATAAAAATTAGAAGAATGAAATGTGATCATAGGGTTATCATAGGAAATCATACATGTGATAAGTGTAATTTATGCAATCAGATAACCAAACTTATTTCAGTAAACCAGCCAAATATTGTGTGTAGATAAAGGGTAGCAGCTCTGTAGATTAAATAGGTGTTGCAAATGACAGACAGATACAGACAACAACACTGGAGGAGAGGACCCTGCCCTGAATAGCTTGCAATCTAGAAATTAACTGTCTATTTCTTTATTAGTGCTTCACCACTACCTAAAACTCCCTTTCCCTGGGAAAGTGTAGCTGTCCTCATCCATCATCATTATTATAGGGAGCACAGAGCAAAAGCATTGCCAATTGGAGCAAAATAGTTGTGAATGCGAAAGGGGAGAGTCAGACAACTAGACCACTATAGACCACTATGCTTACAGAGAGTACAGTGGTCATCATCATCAGTATTCACTCAGCAAAGGGGAGCTTAGGACAACACTTTTAATGTCCTGAACACTTAATGTCCTGAACCTGTGAAGATAGAAACTAGGCCAAAGGCAGTGTTCCACAATGTACCTGTATGTACAAAAATGCATGTGTTGCAGTGCAGTGTGAGCAAATGGGACAAACTCTGAATTCGCTCCCTACAGCTACAACAAATCACATAATTGCTATATTGTGTAAATATATTTAAAAACAAAAAAGTTAAACATTTGTTATACCCTTTTTACATAACAGCACTGAACAAGGCCCCTTTTGATTGTATAGTCAACATTATAGGTGCACCTATGAGTGCCAACAAAAAAAGGAAGTCTACAATGCCAGCTTCTGTTTCTAATTCTCATTGTTTGATTTTCTTATTATTTATAGTTTCAAAAGTTGGCAAAATGTTTATTATAAAATGATGCTTCTTCTTAAAAAAAAATCCTAATGACATAATGAAACGTTATTTCAGCACAACAACATGTTGAAAGTTATTTGTCATTGAACAAACTATGACATCTATTTATGTACAGTTAGAGATGTGGTACAATACACTGGCCAGATGGGCACAGCTGGGGAGGGCGTCTGGTGTATTTGCCAGGAATGTATGTAGGTGTCCAGATGGCCCAGTATTTCATCACAGATTCACTGAAAACACATTTTTAGTGTTAAATATAGATGAATTACATTTAAAAACTAACTCACTGCATTGGAGGCATGTTTGTGTATTAGGATGTATAACAGGTTGTGCAGTGTGTGATAATTTCATGACTCATTTCTACATATGCCAACCTCATTATGATGTCATTTACATTACCAAAGGCAAGGTAGGGCAAACAAACAAAGAAAATATTTTTGCATATTTTAAAAGATCAATGTTCCTAAAAACTAAAAGAAAACTTTGTTAAAAGTTTTTTTAAAACAAAATAATTACATTCACTTTGATTGTGTCTTCAAATGTATTAGCCTAAAGAAATCACATCTCATTGTTCCATACATTTCTTGGTGGGCTGAAGTTTACCCCAACCAGGCCAATACAATAGTTTTTAAACAGAACCATGGTAGGCTATGGTTGCATTGCAATGCCTGACTTACTGTAAATACCAGGAGACATGTTACTTGTAGCTGTCCAAATATGATGACTTGCACCAAGGAAAACTATTGTAGATTACTTATGAGATATCCCAAATACTGCGTAAAGCACCCATAGTACAAACATTTTTTGTCATGCATGTATGATCTATATATATAAAATTGGATGTATGTATTTATGTGTGTATGTTCCACCATCAATCGAAAATGCATGGAGACATTTCAACCAAACTTGCCATACATATGACTGAGACTCATGTGAGTGCACCAGTCATCTTTATACAGGGCCGTGCTATATGTCAGAGCTATATTTGGATGTAATTATTAGTAGGGAGTTTTGCCTTTACCTGACTTAGCTGTATTTTAGTTTTTAGCCACCTCAAATATGTTACATGTAAAAAATACTAAAATAGAAGGCTCTAGTTTTCATTGCAAATCATTATTATGTATTTATGAATTCAAGATTCATACATTACAGTATACAATCAATAGTAGTGTTTATTCCCTTCTCCTGTTAACATTCACAGGGGTGGGATAGTACATATACATACAATACATATACTACACTACCGTCCATAGGTAATGTTGAAATTCAGGTTGTCCTGCCATTCAATGCGAATATGACTGTTCAAATTCGGATAGAACCGCCCCAAAAAACACGGGATTCGACTGGAAAAAAATCGGGTAAAAAATGTGAAAAAAATTATTAAAAAAATAATTTTAAATTTATTGAATGTTTTTTTTTTTTTACCTAACTTTTTTTTACAGGTTTTCCCACAATGACATTATGATTCCCCCGGCTGTGCAGCCGTGGGAATCCTCCTGTCATTGCGGGATCTCCAGGCAGTATAGGTAATGAACAGGGATTTCCACTACAACGTCTGGGCACTATAGGTGATGAATAGGGACTTGTCCCTATTAATCATCCGTAGTGCCCTGTGTTCTTGGATAGGGAAACTCTATCCAAGAACACAGGGCACTACAGATGATGAATGGAAACAAGTCCCCATTCATTACCTATAGTGCCCAGAGATCGTAGTGGAACAGCAGAGGTAATCTATAAGATTACCTCTGCAGTTCCACTATCTATAAGATTACCTCTATCTGCCTCTATCTGCAGAGGTAATCACCTATAGTGACCTGTGTTCTTGGATAGGGAAACTCTTAAGCTACGTACACACTTCCAATTATTATCGTTGGAAAACGAACGACGAACGTTCATGCACGATATATATGAACGATCGTATAGCACCGATCCTGCACATAGAGTTAACGACACGATCGTTCGTAGATATTGTACACACAATAGATACGATCGTTTGAGCGATAGAGGAACTATGTGCACGACAGGAAAGTGAACGGACGTTCGTTCATCACGCATGCTCTGAACATGGACGATCAACGAACGACCGTACACACGAACGATGTTCAACGATCGTCGTCCAATCCGATCCGCCGGTCCGGTCGTTCGTTTCCAGCGACTTTCCTCGTTCGTCGGCGTCGTTGGTTACTTTTTTACGAACGATTTTTTGCCCAATCGATCGTTCGTCGTTCGATTGGAACGATAAAAATTGGAAGTGTGTACGCACCTTTAAACAGCAATCACTGTTGCCACACTGTGCTACTACTATGTGTTCTTGGATAGAGTTTCCCTATACAAGAACACAGGGCACTACAGGTGATGAATGGGGACAAGTACAAACCCTCGTATATTAAAAAAATATATAGGTTGCAAAGAATACAGATCAGTGGAAAAGGGTGTTTGTTTTACATTGGATAGTGCAATATATAATTCTGGTCTGTAATAATGCCTTCAAGGAAACGTAAGGCAATTTGCGAGTGCAATCAAAGGCAAAAAAATGAAACAACACCGTAGACAAAAAAATCACTATAGCATTATTTGATTCCTTTTTCTGTATAATATAAAAATGCAATAAATAAATACCCGGGCAACGCCAGGTTATCAGCTAGTAATGAAATTAAAAGCAGGAAGAACCATTACTATCTTGTACAATTGACTTACTATCATTTAGAAGATGAAATAATATAGGTTGGAATCTGAATGGCACTTGAATTTAGAAACCAGTTCCTTCTATTTTTTTAATTAGTAATCCCTTTTACCTAAATTTAAGTTTTACTTATCATTTTGTGTTTCTCACATATGGAAGTACATATCCAGGGCATACCTGAATGTAGGATACAGTTGATAGGTATATGTATCATTTTATTCCTTTCAGTCACCTTACTGAAAGCTCTGTATATAAAGAAGTTTTATTTTGCATAAAGGTTGGAATAATTTAATGTCTGGGGAAGCATAATATAAAAAAAAGGAAATCCCTCCATTTTAGACTGTAAGATGTCCTGTCATTTACCTAGGAAGTAGCTATTTTACTAGGTGAATAAGTATTTATGCAAACTTGTTACTGCACCATAGCAGAGAATACAATTAGTGACATTAAAAGAAGAAGTTATATTTGTTTTACAATTATCAGATCTAATAACATGTTGGATATACTGGTATAAATTATAAAACTGTTATAAACTGTGTACAGGTAGTCCCCGAGTTAAGGACATCCTTGCTCCTGTGCAGGATAGAGGCTGGATGGGGGGAGAACAATTTGCATGACTTGCAGGTTGTGATCTTAGGAGGGTGAGCTCTTTCTGCAGCCTCTTGTAACACTTTAATGCCCAGGGCAAACTCTGCAGTTATTTCTTTTTGCATATGAAAGCACAGCTTGCTCCAAAAGTTAATGAATGTCTAGGCTCCATGAAGATTTTTTGCTTTTTTTGCTTTGTTTGTGATTATCTCACAGTGAGGATTTTATACAGCAACTGATACCACGCTGCCTAATAATATGTTGTGACAAACATCTGTCCTATTTGCATTTATAAATAATGTACCTGTTCTGATTTACATAAAAATTCAGTTTAGGGACAAACCTACAGTCCCTGCCCCTGATTCATCAAGCAGAATCGGATTATCGCTCGCGCATTCGTATTAGCGATCCGGAATCGTACGCGGTCGCGCTATTCAGCAACGGAAAAAGCTCGCGCACGGAGCCGCGCTTATCCGACAGTACGCGCATACTCGAGTCCGGACCGCGGTAATCCGCGATCGCTGGCCGCGCGTACGTTCGCGCTTCCAGCGAGCGCGGATTTCATTGATGAATCAGGGGCCCTATCTCATATGTAACCCAGGGAATACCTGTACTAACAAACATCAATCTTATCTTTCACCACAGGGTGGCACTATCATCCAGGTTTTAACTGTCACATGTTTAGTGGCTTTATACAAGTTAATATAATGACCTTTTAATTATTATGATACAGTTTCTTATAAATATATTTATTTTTATTTATAAAAAAAACAACTTATTACACAGCACTGAACAACAACTAAGGGCTTCAGATGACAAACCTGCATAATAATATAATATAATAATAATAGTATTAACATGCAGGTTTGTCATCTGTATATAACAGGTACAAACAATGACACAGGAAGAGAAGACCTTTCCCAAATCAAGCTCACATTAACTTTCATTAAAAAAAATCTAACTTTATTCTTTTATATGGGTCGAAAGTATATATTTGTCCCACCTGTATTGTCAAAGTAACTAAAATTTGCTTATAGGGGTGAATTTTAGCCAAAGTGAAAAATCTAATATCATTAATTTTTTTGCTTTTGGCAAAGTTTGAGTTAAAGCAATTTCTCCTGCTGTGTTGCTTTATTTATTTATTTTATTTTTGTTATGTAAACGTAAAGTTTTTGTAAGGGTTATTTTTAGTGTAGTGTAGATTTTTTTTAGTGATCTCCTGTTTGTTTCTTTCTCCTTTTTTTGGTTCATATTTGTGTATTGCTACTTTAAAATTAGTATTTCCTTTTTGCTCCCTGTCTTTCTCTTTGTCGTAAAACCTGTAAACCACCAGGAGGGGATTTTTGTAGCACAATAAATGGTCTAGGATAGCTAAAAATAAAACTCTAGAACCATTTTAGGCCCATTTGCATCTTTTAATACCAACACAAACTTAATATTGCCATCCCTATAAAACTCCAACATTTTACGCAGCGCTGTACATTAAATAGGGGTTGAAAATGACAGACAAATATAAACAATGTCAAATAAATCTTAAGCTGGTCAAAAGATAAAAGTGTCAGAATACATCACATTGGGTTGCAAGCATGTCGCTTACTCATTGTCCAATTTCAAGCTGATAAAAATATTTTGCACAACTGCTGTCTGCTGTATAGCAGAATATACTTTTAGTTAGGGGTGTAGTGGGACAGGCACGCGTTAGTACTCCATGTCTTCACTTTTTTCGGGAATGAGGCATTTACATAACAATGATGCGCATGTATGCTCGCCATGGATAGTACCGTGCCCACTCTACTACACCCCTGCTTTTAGTAAACTTTGCTTTAAAGCAGGAATTACAATCAAATTAAAAAAAATGGTGACAGCAGACTGGTAATAATTTTTGTGTCAGTGTTCGCTCATGCAAAGCTCAAATATTCTCTAGGCACAATCCTGTGAATGCAAATACATTTATTTATACCTATAGGAATGCACAGGAGTAGCATTACCCAGACCCAGTCAATCAATACACTGATGATTCAGAACCCAGAAGACTGGGAGAATATGTTAGTGCCAATGATGAATGAGGAGTATGGACACTGTAGCTCTGAATGGAGGGGCTCAGCTAAGTATTTCTGTTATAATACTTAAATATGCTGTGTATACTTTTACATATTCCCAAAAACCTCTTGTGGACCCATATTTTATCATTTGCTGTTTTAGTTTAAGTTTGGTTTAAAAACAAGAATTTATATAATAATATAATAATATATCAAATATATTGCAAAACAATTACCATGTGCCTCAATATGACCCCTCTGGTCAATCCTTATCTTACCGTTGAAATATTAAACATACATACTTGCTAAAAAGGCATAAAATGTAGTAAATTGGCACAGCTTGAAAAACAGTTGAATTCCCATAATGCTTTGTATTTAAGTAATCCAGTAATGCGTTTTTGTTTTGTTTTTTAAGTTTGATAAAAGTGTATTAACCACCTGAGCGTTACACTGAGGTCTAGATTTCTGTACCAAAAGCGTTACAGGTTTTCTTGAAATTTTTTTTTTTAAATTGTAGACCTGTAACTTACAGAAATATGTCCGAATAGGGGTCTAGTAGATATAATGAATATAAAAAAATGTTTGAAACACACAATCATGTAAAAAAAAAAATACTTTTAATAAAATTAAAGGAAAAACACAACGCACGCACAAGAAGCTGGCTGGCTGTTTTTTTCTCCGCCGGCCGGCTTCTTGTTTCAGAGATCACCCGGCGCTGGAACGAGAAGGACGTGGGACAATCAGCGGGACCAGGTAAGAAGCCGGCCGGAACACAAGATGCCGGCCGGCGGAACACAAGATGCCGACCGGCATCTTACCGGTCCCGCTGGTATAGGAGACGGCACCCGACGCTGGAGGATGACGCTGGAACACGGACCCGACGCTGGAACACGGACCCGGCGCTGGAACACGGACCCGACGCTGGATGAGCACAGCGGGACCAGGTAAGTGGGATTTTCATATAGGCGAAAAAAGTACGGGGTTATCGAAAGTTGCAAAAAATTTTTGCACAAAAAAGTACGGGGTTAGCGGTTGGGAGGTTAAGGAATATAGAATAGCAGAGAGTAAATTGAGAATAATAGTTGTTACATGTGGTCATGCTCCTCTAGTTCTAGTTCTAGTTCTTATAGATCTCTTATAATTGTGTATAAAGCTCTTTAACCCCAGTTCAGCTTTAAAGAATTAGAACACTTTTAACACATCTTGGAACACCTAAACATTTACTTTTTTTCCTTTTATTCCCTTATGAGATAAACAGCCCAACAGTTTACAAGTAGTTATATCAAAGAAAACATTCCTAAATTATTTTAGATGTGTATAGTTCTAACTCACAGTACCTAGCTGAAACTCTCAACGTATAAATACACTACATCAGAATGTGTTTCATTAAAAGACGGAATTGAAAACTGATGTAAGGTTATATACCTAGCCTGAGATAACAGAATTACCATCTGTCCATAATAGAATAATATAATACATAATAGAATACAGCTGATGAAAATAAACTAGAGAAAGGCATGAAATACCTGGTAACAACAAACTAAGAGACACTCAATGCCAAACAATGGCTTCCGAAGAAACTAAATCTGAATGTGTGAAAAGTAATTAATAAAAATGATATGCATGGAGGAGGTTTTAAATGGCTTCAATGCAGACTGGTAAAACAAAATAAAGTCTAAGAAGTCAGGGTGTTTTGTAGTCCTCTGGAATTTGAACTGTGGTTGATTTATCTCTCATTGATAGTGCATGTCTAATCCTTGGGTCAGTGCCACTTAGTAGTTTTTTCAGCTGTCTGTAAGAGTGGCATTCTGACCACCATTGTTTAAATGAACCAATGTAGAATAATTTTCCCCACTGATCATCAATGAATTGATTCTAGCAGTGGTTCAATGATGCCAAATATTTTAAAAAAGTCTGTTCTGGAGAGCTTAAGTGTGTAAGATATTTATAAACCCTATAGAACATGTTATTGTATTCAGTTGTGTTGAAAAATGTAATAATTATGTATTACTAGAAGATTATGAAAGCATTACAATACATTATTATAAATGTACCTTTCCTTTTTTAAAAAGTTCAGCTAATAAGGCTGGTGGTACGTATGACGTTATTTTAGGTGATTTTAGGTAGTAGGGTACATGGAAAGCTGCAAGTTGGGGGTCTGCACTGAAATGAGCAGCTGTCCATGAAATTGACTTTTTCTGTTTGTTTTTTAAGACCAGTTTAAATGTAAATAGTAGATAGTAACCATTTTGAGTTTTTACAGTTTAAACAGGGAACAGTAATATAGATTTATCATTCTCTTCTTTTTGTACAGTGACCTATTGCATACCAAACCATTGAACATAAAAAGTCAAGCAATTTGTCACAAACCATAACTACAGTTTGCCATTTGGTACAATAACATCTATTACACTGTCACGCACCTATGATCTGAGCTGGCATAATCAACAGGATTTATAAACTGTGTTTCCCTGCTCTATTAAAGGTCACTGGTTTGTTTTGGCAACTTTGGCTGCTTCACATAAGAAGGCACAGCTGATTCACAGCTAGAAATTACAACCCAACTCTCTCTCACAGCTTTTGTGAAGGTCTGCCAGGATTTAGATCCCCTTAGATGACCTTGCACAACCCAATACCCCATACAAACATCCACTTAGTTATGAAATCACGTTTAAATGTTTAAGACAGTTTTTTCCTGTTTTGTTAAATAAATGGTCCAAAATGATATGTGGAGCTAATAATCCCTCCAGCATGTATTGTGGCAAGATTTATTGTCAACACCATAACAGTATGGGAGACATGAACACATAAAAGGGTCAAGACGAAACAATAGCTACGTGCTAGCCAAGGTTTCTGGCAGATGTGTTTATATAGGTTAAGCTGGTGCCTCAGCAGGTTTCCCAACATCCTATTATGGAATAATTTCAATTTTTAGTTTTATACAGCATAGGGAATGGGTAAACCCTCAAAAAGTTTACCAGGCTTCTCCTCAGTGACCCGAGTATCTTTCCTGAGACTTTCCTCTATCCCCTGTCTGAATAGATAACAGGAAGTGAGAGAAAATTTCTTCAAACTAAATGCTAGGTAAAGCTAGTAAAGCTGGGGTTTTCTGTGGCAAAGTTCTATTATCAATAAAACTTAATATACAATATACTTAAAGTTTTCCACCTTGTATATAAAGTTGTATTGACAATAGAACAATTGTTACTAAAAAATCCCAGCTTTTCTCTTTTCTTGTTTTAAAATTCTATCATATTTGGGGGAGGCACATTACCTAATTTATATATGGCATAAGGTGTCACCACATTGTTACACAATCTTTATGTACCAGGCGTTTGTTGGTCATCGGGAATGGGAAGTTGTAAATTTCAGAGATGTGCATGTGAAAATGGCAGGATCTCTTGATTTAACTGACACCAATATACTAACTCTTCCCTACTCAATTCAAGGCAAAAAGAAAAAGCTTTAGATAAACTTTAAGCAAGTGGGCTTATCCAAGCTATGGGTGCTCTGTACTGTAGCTCAGAAAGTCTATGGAGTTTACCAGAGCACCCCACAAGTAGTTACAGACTTTTCCATGCTTTGCTACCAGGTTCTGGCCTTTTTAGTATACCAGGGTAGTCAGAGAAACTGACATAATTAGGATCAAACTGAAGTTGGTAAATGAGGAAGCGCCAAGTTGGTCAAAAAAACTCAAATGAAGCTTGCACACACAGGGTCAAGATATGGTCTGGGGTCACAGGAGGCTTGGTGGTCACAGGAAGCTCTGAAGTCACAGAAGACACAAGGGTTCCTGGAAGTACAGAAGACACTTGAGGCACAGGAGCTGGTAGCTCCACAGTGTGTCCTACCCAGTTAGGAAATCTGCCTCTGGAGACAGTATGACAACTTTCATATTTGTGACAGGTTTACTTCTTGTTTATTTGTTACCCTACAGACTTTAATGCTTCAGCCTAAGAATGTAAAGCTGTATCTGTAATTGAAAAAAGCATTTATTATACAATGTATTGCCAAAATATTATATGTGCCAAGCCTCACACATTTCCAGCCTCCATGTATTTCTTCCTAGAATGCTAGGTATGAATATAAAAATATCTGAAAATTATAGTCAACAATTGCAAGACAATTTTTTGTCATCTACTTTCCTGCCCAGCTGTCTCAATTCACTTTTTTCACTTCTTATATAATCTTAGGCTAGGGCAATTCTAACTACCCTAACTAACCCTACATCGGCAACCCTAAGTACCTGAAAGGGTAGCGTGCTTGTTGACATATCTTAATAATAGCAAAATTAAAGCTTGTGGAAAGCATGAAATCTCTGTCTGCTTTTTTTTATGCCACCAGCAGAGCTGCGGTGAGGAAAATAATGATAATAATAAAAAAAAGCTCTGTCATCATTGTTTAGATTCGTTCACCCAGTTATGCAAAAGGGCACCTGAAAACAGCTGTCTCCTGCTGCCCTGGCTTGTCAAAATGACAGGACCTCAAATCATTGGGGCTTTCAGATTCCAAATAGGCTCACGACCAGTAGACCCCCCCCCCCACAACAGAATGGTTACAATGTGGTGATTAGGCCCTCTCCCCAAACAAAGGCATTTGCCACCATTGGCTGCATGTTGGGTCTGGTCCTTACCAAAACGGAAGGGAAAGGTTACAGACTTTTTGCTTTACACACATTTTTTTGGCAAACTAGATTTAAGAAGACATTTTATGGAGAAAAGATAGGGGGCGCACAAAGGCAAAGAAACAGGCAGAAATTATGCTGTTTTTATTTGCTTTGTGACCAGAAAGGGGGGATAGATATTAACCACCCAGCCATTTAACCTGACCTTGGTTCGGGGTAAAAACACTTGCAAAAAATGTTAAACCCGAACTTTTCTCAGGTGGGTAAACAAACATTATATTGCAATTCGATTGTCATACATTGTATGACAATCAGATTACAATTGAAAGAATATAGCTCCTCTGGACACGTCTGTCCTCCTCTGTCTTCTCCCGGCGTGTGCAGTGATGATCTCCAAGTCCAAGTCTTGAGTCCAATACAAAGAAATCTTTATATAATATATATATAATTGTATTATATATATATTATATGAACTACTGTACAATTAAATTACATTATACACTATTTTTTTTTTTTATTTTTTTTTTTTTAAAGATTTTTTTTTTTATGTTTTATAAAAAAAATTTTTATTAATAAATTTATAAAATTTTGGACATAACTGGTTAGTTATGCGGAAAAAAAAAATTTCATGAAAAACAGTGTACCGCTTTTGGTACAGAAATCTAGACATCAGTGTAACGCCCAGGTGGTTAAATATACCTGCACCAGCATTTGCTAGTGCCTGTACAAATGTTAAAAAATGTGGGGCATCTCTGCCTACTCTTGCTGCCTGTCAAATAAAGCATAATGAACTGACCTATTAGGTGCAATGTTAACAGTTTTTTGCAAGCAGTTTTGAGCACTTTTACTGCTCAAAACCACATGACAAAAAAAACTTGGTTTGAACATTGCCTGGAGAAAAGCAAGGACTTGTTGTAGCCTTTTAGGACTCCTTTCCACTAGTTCTCCATGTTACCACATGCATGGGAACACATAGCTCATGAGTTGGTGTGTTGGGCTGCCATTCTTTGGTAACGGAACCCCCAAATGCACGACACCAAGTATGGTAAGATGTCTGCTTTAGCAAAACACACCTTAAATAGAGAAAATGAGCCCTTTTTGTTTGTTAAGAATATATACACTGATTAATGTCCATAGTTTAGCACAGGTGCACTTTAACAAAAAGATGAGACATGATTTGTTAGTGGAATGGTTCGGTAATATGTTTAAACTGTCACATATTAATCAGCAACAGTCTAAATACTTGCTTAAAAATAAATGTTACATAACCATTTTATTTTAGCAAAGCTGAAGTCCTTTGAAGTCAGCACAGTTTGGGAATGGGAGATGTTGACTCTTGAAATCTGATGCTTTTACTGTAATAGCTTTTTGGATGGAAAGTGTATAAATAAACTGCAATTGTTACAGTAAAAAAGGGTAAGCAGTAGCTAGCATTGATATAAAATATTTGGACAGCAATTCACATTCAGTTTATGGAAATGTAACATAGTTTTGTTGATTTTCAATGTTTGAAATGAAAGGAATGTGTAATTTGTTTGTTTTATTTTACAGTATATTACCATGATTAATATCTATTAATCAATGTATATATATATATATATATATATATATATATATTATTGATCAGTACTTAACATAATATTTTGAATGTATTATGCATGCATACTTCATATTTGTACGTTAGCCCCAAGACTTTTTTTTTAACACTTTAGACTTTTTTTCTTTATCCTCTAAATGCCTGCCTGATGCAAGAGTGTCATATGAATTTCAATTTCAATTAGACAAAAAAAATCTAAATTAAAAATCTAAAATAGCAAATAACATTTCTGCTTATTCTTCTGAAAACAAAAGTCTGTGTTACATCACTGTTGTTGGTACATCCTGTGTTAAATATGCATTTGTTAAATTATGTATATTTAAATAGAAAAATAATATAAACATTAGTTTCAATGTATAGACTTAAAATGTAAAATGTATTACAAAATAATATTAAATAATATTTGAGTTTCTATTTGACCAGCCAGCAGACTTGCATTACTCGGCTTTGTGTACATCAGTTCTTTTAGTTGGCTTAGCACGCTACCTGTGAGAGGTGAACAGACTTCTGTGGGCTGCCTGTATGGGGTTTACACAGGGGTTTATGTATCTGACTGGTGCAGGTGAAGTAGTGGATTCAGTTGGATAGCAATAACACAAACTAGCCACTCAGACTGTTAACAGAAGCCTCAGACTTTATGAGGAGTGGATTATGTAGAAACAGAAATGAGTGATTTATTAACCTGAGCTTAGATCTATGCTTCTACTGAAGTCTATTCCAAGAATTAACAGAAGGGGAGTGCTTGGGAACCACTTTGTTCATGTGGTTGCAGTGTGGTTGGGGTGGATTGCGGCCATGGTTGCCTGACCCTATTTTAGTCTTGGAAACTTTTTGTAATTGAGGTTTTGGTCTTCAGAACTGGACACAGTTTTCTAAGGGAAATCCACCTTAAGGTTCATATGGTGGATTTAAAACCTCCTTTATCCTGCTTGTGATACTTGAAGTAATGAACCTCAGATATCCATTCCCACTGTCTTGCCACACTATTTGCTCATTTTGCAATCATATCAAATAATAAACATTTTTTTCTGTTGAAGTTGGTATTTGTTTCTGAAACTCATAATAGCTAAAGAAGCATTGTAAATGAGAAGGGAAACATCTTCAATAATACAAAACAAGTAAAGTTGAAGTTTAAATAACTAGTATTTTGTATTTAATTTGTAAATTGCCACCAGCAGCAGAATTACTAGTGTGGCTTGACCCCATGGCAAGCGACACTTCTTTATTCATATTGGTTCAAGTCTTTTGGTACATCATGTACAAATATCTCTCTGTGCTAAATTCCAGCCTTTTGTACCATTGTAATAATCCTTTATTGTATATACATAGACTTTTTTCATGGTTGTTTAACGAGGTACATGCAATAAGAATATGCAATGTAATATATCTTATTGTATCCTAAGGTTTTTTTTCTACTCAATTGAGAACTATAAAAAGAATATAACTATGTATGTGTTCCAATATTCACAATATTGTACCCACATCCCACACATATCACAAACCACAGAAACCACTTTTAGGTACAAAAATAGTAACTATCATATTTATTCAAATAACCATTAAAATATACACAAATGTATGCATACAAAACCACTTATTACATATATTCCATGCATGAACATTTATTTTAAAAACAGAAAATAATGTATTAATCATTAATCATCATTAAATTGAGCCATAATAGCTCAGTACTGAAAAATTTTAAAACACTTTTTGAAATAATTCAGATTCTGACTCAACGTGTTTCGTTTTTTAAAAAACTTCAGGATTTTATTGATTTAACAACTTAAAACATATATTATTAAGGTGGAATTCACAAAACTACACAGATTTCACAGGCAAGGAATCCCTATAGATTGCCCTGTATTGACATCCTATGTGTTATTCAATTGGTTCTAATACTATGGTCAGGGATAACAACTGCAAAAAACCACACCATCTGCACAGTCGGTGTTGCCAAAGGACGTCACGGACTAAAAAATTATTTTGTTGTAACGGTTGATTGCAATTTTAATTGTATTATAGACTTGCCTTATACAATCTAATAGGAAAAATGTTTGCTACAAACAGTCCTTGACTGTGGTCACCCGTTTCATCAAACCTTCCTGTCTGCTGATGAGCTTCATCTTGCAGTATATAAGACAGCCCAGTGCAATGGCACATTTTTCTCTCCTAAATTGGAATTTACTCTAAGCATGATAAACTGATAGTTGATGAAATTTGTTGGAAAGTGAACATCTTAGAAAAAAGCATTATTTTAAAAAAGACAAGTCTGCAACAGCGTGCTGATGCACAAAATCATGCAAGTAGAGCATGAAGCCTGTATAACTCCTGTACCAAGGCCTGTAAAGCTTTCTCACTCCTGGTTCTATATTTAGAATTAATTAGACCTGACAATGGTTTACTGCTAATGCAGTAAATGGATACACAATGATTTCTCACCTATTTTTTATTATTCATTCATTATTTTATAACAGCGCTGTAACTAAAAATCCCCAGTTTGAAATATGCCAGAGGGATACAGGATTGCATAAGGTCTAGTCATTTGGAGCACACTTCCCCAGCCCCCTCAGAAACATAATGAAGTGTTGTCCACATTTCACACTTGGTGCTAAAGAGGAAATGTCTCTGTATGTACTGTGTAAATTGGGATGTAGAGCCATGGACACTGCACACAGCTGAGGCCTGTTTGTTACTGCTCCCTGCTGAGCTATGCCACAATTAATCAAGCTTTCTAGGTTTTGGTTAATTGTCAGTCCCCAACCATTTGTTTTTGGCTTCATGCCAGGTTTGATAATTTCACATTCTTGAGTTTGATGTTCACACACTACCAGACTCAGAGTATTCAGGGGTGGGGAGCCTGGGGTCCCCAGTCTTGTGTCTCTTGATATCTGGAACAGTTAACCCTTCTGGATCTAAGATTGTCTGCAATACTTTAGCTTACATTATCTATAACCAGAGGGGGAATATTAAGGTTATATTACTTATAGCTAAATGTAGAGTTTAAAAATGTAATGTGATAAGAATTCATAGTTCTACACACTTGATCTATACATGTAATTGTTACACATGATGTATTTTTGATTATATTCTACACTTCTGATGTAGTAATATTAGGCATAACTTTGCAAAAATAATTTAATAAAAGACAAGCGGGAGTATAGGAAAGCAACCAGGTAAAAGTTTAGATCATACTATGACTTTCTGTCATCCTATAGCCCATACTGAGCATTCCAACTACAGTCTAAAGCTACGTACACACTTCCAATTTTTATCCTTGGTAAATGAACGACGAACGATCCTGCACAATATCTGCGAACGATCGTACGGCCACCGATCCTGTACCTACAGATAACGACACGATCGTTCAAAGATATTGTACACACGATAGATGCGATCATCTAGGTGCACCACAGGAAGTGAGTGAACGTTCGTTCACCGCGCATGCTCAGACCATGTACGATCACTGAACGACCGTACACACGATAGATGGTCAACGATCTTCGTCCAATCCGATCCGCCGGTCCGGTCGTTCATTTCCAACGACTATCCTCGTTCGTCGGTGTCGTTGGTTACTTTTTTTACGAATGATTTTTGGCCAATCGGTCGTTCGTCGTTCGTTCGTCGTTCATTTCCAACGATAAAAATTGGAAATGTGTACGCAGCTTAATACCCTTGGACCAGCTGTCAGTAGTGTAAAAAAATGCCCTAGTTCATCCCAAACAAATGGCGCCTATTTGGCTTCCTGTCCCTAGAGTCATTCTCTATTATTTTTGACTCCAGCTCAGGGTACTAGTCTACACATCCAGTATGGCCACCCTGCCGAACAGTAAATAAAAGTTTATCAGTGCTATGACTTTATATATGGCATTGTTATGCTAAAAATGAGCCATTCAAAAATGTACATGTAATATACCAATGTCTCTGTGGGCTCTAGTTAAATTTAAATGCACTGTCTGAGTAACTACAGCCTAATAGTTTTTTTTCCACAGCTGTAACTTTGAAATTCTTTTCGGTGTGACATAAAGAGTTCATGTATTGTGTAGTCATTATAGCGTATATGACCAACCTAAAATGGATGTTAAAAATATCTTGATGGCAAGCACTAAAGCATGGTTAGTCACACAACTGAGCTTCCTTACTTTATTGCATCCCTTATATACCTGAGTACTTTTCCAAAAGAACTGTAATGCAAGATTCCTATTTTATTATAGGAGCAACCAAATAAAAATGATCTCCCTTCAAAGGCTGCTGTCTGTAATCTCCCATCAAGGTTACTATGTTACAGTGTTGGAGTGTATGCCTCTTCCATTCTCTCAGATTACTGACCTGCAGATTGCTTACATGAGAAAATACAATAGTAAAAGAACACTTACTAATAAAGAATGTCTTGGACACATGATTTTTTCAGATTTATTTTCTGGGAAGTAAAATCAACATTTGACCTGAAATCGATATACTTGTAACAATACTTGAAGTGTGAATGTACTTTAAAACAAAGTGCACTTGTTTGTTCTTTTTTTGTCCCTTTTTCCTGACCTAACCTATCTAACATCCCCCTCCATAGATGCATTGTTTCACCTGATGGCCATGGTTCTTCTTTCTACATCCAGGGCCAAAGTTGTCATGCCTGTGCATTACAGCTGTAAAGACTTCTATGGGTCTGTGTGCCAAGGCTAGAAATCCTCTGAGATAGTCCTATGGAAGTCTGTGGGAATTACAATGCATGGCTAGGACAGGGAAACATGCAGCACTGGATGTACAGAAACAGAGGAACTGCAGCCATTGAATAAAACCTAATTTGCACCTGTGGAGAGTGGGCTAAGCTATTTAAGGGAAAAAGGGCAAAAAGGATGAATTTTCTTTGATTTTAGAGCACCTATCCTTTAGTAGGTCAAACTTTTGAGGTGAAATTATATTGTTGTTAGCATTGCTATAGTTTAAATGTCATTTTTTCACCCCCCCCCCCCCCCCCCCCCCCAAGTTTATACTTACTTTCTCCATTCTTCCATTCCCCACAACCGCTATACTTAAAGCCTCCATTCTTTTAGCGTTGTTCTCTAAATCAGGAACACATTTTTAGAGGTTAGATAGGAGTTCATTATTATTTGAAATCAATTAAATAATTGTTAAAGAACCCAAGTTTTTAATACCAGTATCAATAATATATACCAAAACAGAGATAACGGTGACAACATGCACATATAGAATACATTTATATGGAAATCCTAAAGATAAATAGGAATCACTGAAGTTGTTTCCCCATTATCCTCTTCTGTGTAATCATCACACTATAAGTGAAGTTATTCTCCCCTAACCACTTTGCTGTCGATCTTCCTTTGCCACTTTTACATTTATAACTGGTATATGAGAAGTGACTGGTCTTTACCAGGTTGCTATAGCCAAAACAAAATTGATAGTTTTAGATGAGTGTAGAAGGGATAAAACATCTGTTTTCATTGCAATCTGTGTTACCATTCTGTTTATCTAGTTTATCCTGTTGACCTTTGTTAACAGGACAGTGATTGGAAA
The DNA here is from genome assembly GCF_032062135.1 of Pyxicephalus adspersus. Classification (NCBI taxonomy): domain Eukaryota; kingdom Metazoa; phylum Chordata; class Amphibia; order Anura; family Pyxicephalidae; genus Pyxicephalus; species Pyxicephalus adspersus. The sequence goes on from NC_092871.1 coordinate 35,101,589, forward strand.
TCCAAAATTTTACAGTTGTCATCAAAACAGAATAAGTGGATAGGACCACTTGTTGGAGTAACAATTATCTATACAGAGATTTACCTATGGAGAGAATTTAACTTGCTGTGTCTTCTACCCAGGAATTGAAGGGAAATCTCCCCAAACAGCAGTAAATGGGACAGGGAGTTTACCAATTTCTTATTTAAAGACTGGAAAAGCTTTGGCTACACATACCCTTCTGTTATTCCTGTTGGGTTGGAAGTGCCAACAAAGAGTGTCTGGTTATTCTCTGTTTTTAGCAATAATAGGAATATACTATATGTAGTTTTATTCTTCACTGTGCTCAAAAGTGCTACAGAATGAAATGAAGCTGTATAAATAACACATAATAGGAGTTTTTTTCCCCTCCCCTTTAGCTAGTGCTGAAAGGTGCAGAGACATTCAGTACATTATCTTCCAAACACAGTATGAACTGCACAGTCTGACTGTGTAATCTGCTACCCCCATGCTCTGGGTGGCTGAACATCTACACCTCCAGTCCAGGCTAGTGGCAGGTGTCCAGCAGCTCCAAAGACAGAAAAAGAGGGAGGTGGGGGTGTAGAGGGAGGAGAAGGGGGAGGCAGGTACCCTTGCTCTGGCAATCAATCAGTCAGATAAAAGCACTGCCCTCTCTTTCTACACACTTTCCTTGTAACTGACTTCCCCAGGGACAGCCAAAGAGCTCCATTCTGAAGTACAGGAGTGCAGAGTACCACAGACATTGGAATATTAATTAATCAGTCTTCTGGGACACATCTATCCACACAATGGGACATCTCATAAAGGTGAGTTATCAGTGTAATAAGTACATCACTAGCATTGCTGCTGCTAAGAGCAAATACAGGGACAAGAACTGGCATAGAAGAATCATAGTAATAGCTTGAACATACCTAACATGTACTGAAAACAAGGATAACTATAAACCAAATATGCAGGTACCATGTATTATTTTATGATTTTCGGAGCTTGCATTATAAAAGGAATATAAGTTTATAAAATTAACAGTTGTGAGACTTTAAAATAGAATTCAAGGTTGTTACTTAATGCTTGTTTTGTAGTGATGTATTTCAAATACTAAAAGTCCTATAAAGAAAACACATTAATGTGTTTTTTTTTCTTCTATAATGCTATAAATTATTTATAGTTATAGAAAAACATAGGCTTCTGTGATGACAGATTTAAATATGGCTATGGTTTTGCAATAGTACTACTAATTGTTTAATGACGTTTAGACTTTTTATTGGCCATGTGCAGGGACATCACATTATATTCCATACCTAGGTTTTGCTTTTTTTGAAAGAGAAAATTGCGCAAGTGATAAAATGTATAAAATATGTATGTGATAAAGTATATGTCCTATAAATTTGGGTACAGATTCGAAGAAAATTATTTAATGATTTTAATAGTTTTCCATGCCCAGCTATGGAAAAACGGAGAGGTTTCATGGGGTAGAAGCATTAGATCTGCTTGGTGGTTCTGCAATTGAGTAGAAGCAGCAGCAGCAGCTCCCGTCCATTATTCCCAATTAAAGCTATATTTTTTTCTTTTCAGAGTGAAACAGAGGTGGGACACCACTTTAACTGTGCCCAAAATCACATTTTAGTTTTAGGTGGACGATTGGCAGTGTTGCATCCACTGAATTATTGATTATCTTGTGAACTCCATCATTATCTCATCACTAGAGTTCCTGGTCCCCCAAAGCAAATATAACACAAAATGTGGGAGTCTTATTCCACCTGTTATATAGAAAATGTATAAGTGAGAGTTCAACTTATCCAACTGACCAACATTTGTGGGCACAACAAAAAAAAAAGGTTATGTAGAGGTCTGAATGTCAGGGTCTGCATGACGTGCAAAAAGCTACTATTGGTTATTTGTTAGAAAAGTGTAAACTATTACCCCTCAACCCCATCCAGCTTTAATCTCATACAGTACTGGAAAAAAACTGATATAGACTAATTGCTGCAGTGATACAATGATATATAAGGCTAGTTTTCATGTAAAAAAAAAAAATAGAAACACCTAGTAATAACTGAAGAATACCATACAATTGAGTTGGACTGGATGATGAGTAGTAATTATTGATCATGTAGCTGCTGTGAAACTATAAATTCCAACTTTACAGCTGTAACCAGCAAAGCAGCCAATGGCTAATATAATATATTATACTCAGAGCTGTTAGAAACCAGAATTTTCCATGACTTTTAATTTGCTCATCAACTGGAATGCCTTTGTTTACCAGTGCTTTATATAAAAATGTACAGTAAATCAAATTCACCTCTAATTAATTCACTTTTTTTTGAATTTTACAACTCTGCTAACATCATTGGCACTGTACAAGTAAAAGATACATATGAAGGTGTATATTAGCAAATGCATTTAAGGGCAAATGTGCATACAATTTTTCCTCCTGTGTCACTATCTGTATTCGTCTGTCACTGCAATCCCTATTTAATGTACAGTGCTGCGTAAAATGTTGTTGCTATATAAATACTGTTTATTATTATTATTATTATTATTATTATTAATAATAATAATAATAATATTAGTAATAATAATGATAATACAATTTTCTAGCAAAAGCTATAAAAGAAAAAGAAAAGTCCTGCCTTTATGACCCTGCACCACAGTTCCAACAATTGGATCATTTAGTAGCTAGAAAATATCATAATATCATAAGGGTCTCACAAGCATGATGTATGGCTGAAACAGTATCTTTGATTTGAGACTAGCTATGTGAAACAAAAATAAAGTTTTTGGAATTCTATTTGTTACCGGGCTGATAGGTGGCGATGTTGTATCAGATCACCCAAAAAATAAGAGTTATTGATTAAACTAGATTGAAGTTATATAGTATAGTAGGCAATGGCCTTGTAGAAATGTTATCTCTGTATGTTTCTTATACTAGGATGAATATCAATGCAATTTTAATGTCTATACAAGGACTAAAGTATTTTATAAGAAAAAGAAAGAAGATAGAAATACTCCACTTTTTCAAAGTGTTTCTCATATTATCTTTCAATAAGCCTACATTCTCAGATTGTATTGTACTCAGAAGTATGAGTGTTTGTGTTAGTGCATGAATGAGGGGGAATATCAATCAAAAATATTTGCCATAGACTTTTCCTAGAAGAAAATGTCTAACAAACCAAATGTTCTTGACCTGGCATTGGTTGGAGTTATTTAGTATATACTGATTTGTGTATACAATTACATATATATATATATATATCATTGCTTATATTATTTATTGTAGTCAAAATGTTGACTATATGGCAGCATTTTGAAGCATTACTGTGATGCAAATTAAGTCCACATTTTGGCCATGTCAGAAAGAAAGGAAACCATTTGCTTGGTCATCTAGGATCCAGGTTCTTCAATGATAGTCTACTTTCGCCGTTCTTGGAGAGTTTAATAAATCAGGCCCTGTGTGTTCTGTTAACTCATGCAGAACTACGTATTTTACACAACATGCAAGATATGCTTTGGTGCACTGAATTTGCCATGCATTCCTAATGACATCTTAAACACACCTAATGTGAATTTAGTTGTAAACAGACTCACATAATTTTGTAATTGACATGCACATGTTGTATGCAGTGCATATCAGATGAGCCCAAGGACACCAAACTTTCAATTTTATGAATTGACTTTGTATGTGCCTTTGCTGTAGCAAACTTACATGTCTAGGCCTGGGACGTACAATATTAAAATATCATGGAAAAATGTAACATTTTCATGAAACACAACTACTTTCTCCCTTTTTTTACTGATTTTTCTAATATTTAAAATAAGATTTTTTCAAAACTGTAAATGTAAAAAACATTTAAACTTGTTTTGCATAACATTGCCAAATAAACACAGCATAATTACTGGCGATATGGCCATCCTGACGTGTCAAAGGGCATATGTGTCTGGCACTGATTAGCTGGTGTAATCTTCCATAAATTCTTCAGATCTAGGTATATTTTAATAAACTGAATTTGATTGAGCACATATGTAGGGCAGTGCCAGGACAATGTGCATTAGGTGTGAAGACCAGTGCAGGCCCCATGGACTGTAAATGATCCTAGCATAGGTTTTGGGTCCTGCCCTTTTTTGCACCCCCTTCCTGTATCTCTTAGTTTGACCCTTATTTGTCCCCCACCTAGGCATTAGCTTTTTTACGTATGCAGGTACAGATCCTACCTTAATCTGGTGACACCTATGAGGTATCATGGTACAATGAGACAGACAGTAGTAAATAATGTGCAGCTGCATGCTAAAATATAACAAATGTTTGGTGCAAACTCAGGTCTTCTATTCTAAATTCACAGTTAGCCCCTCCCCTCCTTATAGCAATCAGTGCAGTGTTTTGAGGAAGTTTACTTGCCTTCAGACCCCAGTGCTGGTCAACCTCCATCTGGTACTGCATGGCCTTTACAATTTATAAGATTTGACAAAGGGTAGCATTCTTCCCAATGGCCAGCAATGTAAAAGGTATTTTTGTCAAGCTAATATGCTGTGAGTTGTAGATATAGTAATTATAGAAAGCGTTCCCTGAAGACCTACACATTATTTTAAAGGTTCCCCTATATTTAAAAGGTCAAGAAAGGCTTATCTATAAAGTAATAAATTATAACCAGGGAGTATCAGAGTGATCTTTATGATTGTGCACTGTGCTACACTGCATGATTTACAAGACTAGTTATGCAAAATAACAAACTATACAGTGGATTAAAACAAACATATACATAAATTATTGGCACTTCTGTAATCTTAATACATCATTAATTGTATTATCTTTAAATGCCAGCATAGCCTCCTGCAGTCCCTGTTTAACAAGGCTGAAGTGTTACATTAGAAGGTGATAATTAGCGACAAGAAGCATGCTGATATGATAGGAGGAGTAACCAGAGGTGCAGAAGCATGAGCTCATCATTGTTCTGCTTTTACTATAAATAACACTGGTCAACAAACATTTTCTTGCCAAACAGATGCACAGATTCCAAATATGGTATTGGTTTTGCCAGATTGGCTCTAGTTTTGGAAATAATTACCTCAATATTAACCTCATTAAAAACTAATGAAATATAAAAAGTAGGCAAATTGAAACTAGATATGCCTACTTATACAAAATAAAATTTTTGAAATACTAATGTCAATATTTTCTATATTCAGTATAGTTACAGAACTAATCACAAAGAAGTCATTGAAAAACTCTGTATGATTTCATTTTATGCTGATGATCAGGACAATCACGTTGAAGGCTCCAGCAGTAGTCCGCCATCATGTGTCTATCCCATCTACCTTTCTTCCATCACCTTTATATCCTGATGGAACCTCTCCCCTTGTTCCTCACTGAAATCACCAAGGTTTTCCGGAAATATTTACACATGGGTATGGAGATAGTGTACATTTATGCTCATAGTAGCACCCAAAATTTTAAAGTTTAAGAGCAAGTTTTGTACCATTTCCTCATAATTTTTTGCTTTATGGTTACCCAAGAAGTTCTTGACAACCATGACATAGCTGTGCCAGGCAGAAGCTTCAGTATCAGTCATGTAACTTGTGAAATTTGAATAATTTATCAGTTTCCGAATCTGGGGTCCATCAAAGATTCCTTCTTTTAATTTTTCAGTACTCAATCCAGGGAAGAATGTACAAATGTATTTGAAGCAATCACCGTCCTTGTTCAGAGCTCTAAAAAATTGCTTCATTAATCCCAACTTTATGTGTAGTGGAGGGAGAATGATTTTTTCTTTGTCAACCATTGTCTCGTTTATGATGTTCGCTGCACCTTTTTTCATGTTTTCCCTTGGAGGCCATGTCGTTTTCCCATTTATCCTGCTTTGCTCTACTACCCCACAAGCAGATGAAACATGGGTACTTTGTGTATCCACTTTGCTGTCCAAGTAGTTCGCCATTTTTTAAATCAGCACATATAGACCATTGGTGTTCATGATAGCAAAGCTTTTGTAAGACAATTTTGACATTTCCATATACTTAGGTCACATAATAAATCATTGAGCTTTTCTTGGGAGAACTGCTGGTTTGATGAACCACTTTCTTCATATTCACTTTCACTGCTAACTCCTGGATTACACTCCAAACCCTGTTCATCCTTCATGTCAGATACAGGAATATCAGGGAGTGTACTGAACACTGGTATGGGAACATCAGCACCATGCAGCACAGGTCGTCTTGCTGATTCTAAATCAGGGTGCTCCCACTTGTTTTTCTTGTAATGATTGAAACCTTTTACATTCACAGCACAAAAATAACAATAATTATGATGATTTTGGGGCTTTCACCATACCATAGGTACACCAAATTTCAAATTCTTCAGTTTTCCATTTTTCCACAGATGTAGACACTCTACACAAGTTTTGCATACCATATGGGGAGCCCAATTTTGGGCACCCAGTTTAACACCAAACTATGCAAGATATGCTTGTTTCACAAATTCTGTAATATTTCTTCTCTGTTTTTGCTGAGAATATTCACCACAATTGTAGCAAAATACTACAAGAAGAAGAAGAACCCATATTTCTGTAAAAAAGAAAATGCATGAATAAAAAAAAGGCAAATGAAAGTTTCATAAAAATAATCCTACATTAAATATAAAAAAAGCAAAACCTGATTGTAAATAAAGATTATTATTATTATTATTATTAACATTAATAATAATAATAATAATAATATGCTGTGTTAACATTTGTTGTTGGTAAAATCGTCTATTCTGATTCCTGTATAACAGGAACTAGAGCCAATTCAATGGCTGGATTCAGCAGACCTGATATACACCAAATATATTAAAAAATTCTCGTCAAGTGGAAAAAAAATTTTTTTTTAATTTTTTTTGTTGAGCTGTGTTAATATAACAAAGAAGGGCGTGTCCAGGACTGCTAGAGCTTAGAGGAAGTAAGAGAAACTATGCTGATCATTAGTCTGAAGGCAGTGGTAGAAAAGAAGTACTGCAGATAACAATGCCCTATTTAATTTTTTTTCATTTATCTTTTGCTAAGAAATTATGTTTTAATTTGTTTTTAATGGTTTAGCCTTACACTTTCAATAACTGGATATTCTGTGATAGAATTTACTAGCCACATTGTTAGTAAGTTTTTTGTCTTAGGAACATTAGTAATTATAACAGCGCTCCTTTCCATAACAGTGATGGTTGTCACTGGTTTTATATGTAGATCAAGAAATCTTTCCATTCTGCTGATTTGATCTTCTTTGATCAATAGTTATCCAAAAGCTCAGATGGATCCTGTCAATGGCTTTCTTTTGAGTAAGATGCTATGAAGTGGGTCACATGGCAGGAAAGTGTGAACCTTTTGATGTGTCCTATCCCATTACTTAAGCTATATAGATAAATAGCTAATAATTCATTTGGAAAGCATTATTAGGATTTGTTTTTGGACTGAGAAGATATTCTTTGATATAAAACTTTCAAATGTTTTCATTTTTAACTAGCTGTAGCAAATGGTTTTGGCAGTCAGGCTTGTAATGATGTAAGAACATTAGAATTTAGGAATCAACAACTATCTCTTGTGTCTAGGCAACATGAACATTAGATTTTAGGGGTTAGGGGTTCAGGTAAAGAGAATCAGTCATGACTGGACATATTTAAGTATCCAAATACTAGGTAGAAACAACTGCAGGTATTTCAGTTGTCTATTTAATTTTTAGGTTGTCTAAATCTTCCTCCAGTTTGAGTCACAGGTCACAATACAGGCCTGTTAACTGTCTGCTCACTGTTTTTCTGATTCTGAGCATGCTATATGTGAGGTCTGTCCGTTGTAGGTCTGACAGTATAGCAACTGTCAGACTTCAGACCTCTGACTGCCTAGTAATTGCAAGACGTAAAATCAGATCAAACATTCTTGAATAAGCCCAGCCATGCTGTTAACAGTCCAAATTCTGAGACAACAACAAATTAGAGTAAGCTAATATTTTATGGGCAGCTGATACAAAAAATATAATTTTACAGACACAACAAAACAAAAGACTGTTCATCATAACTGCATTTTCATAGGTCCTATTCAGTTATTTTATTAATTTCATTATTTTAGTAGTAATGGAGAAAAGAAAATGATAGTAACAGTTACATTTTTGGCAATAAAAACCAATGAAGATTTACCTTTTAGTTTGTGGAAAACTAAAACAAAATTTCAAAAAGGCAATATGAGCTTTCATCCAGATTTCTTTTTCTCCATTTCTAATGTATCAGCCTAGTTATGTCTTCATTTGTAATCGACATACATGATATGATAATAGTGTAGCAAACAGTTGTGTACTGACACACTGATATAATCAATTCTAGTCACTTCAGTACAAAAACATTAATATTGCAGCCTGGTTCAGAGTGGAATAAAATACTGAGGTTGATTTTAGAATATCTTTTTTAAACATCCTATCTGGCTATTATACTGACCTATTAGTTTAAAATATCCTAAATCTGTGGGCTGAAATAACTTTTTAGCTTGGAGAAATCTTTATCCGTGTCTTGGTGCCACGTCAGTAATAACCAGTCAAGCAGCTAGTATTTTCAGAAGGAAAACTCAGAAATGTTTGCTTCCATATATTTTTAACAATAGATTTCCATGAAATAATAAATTCCTTCATGGAATTAAAAGCTATTTTAACAGTATGTATGTACAGTATACATAAAGCAAAATGAGTAGGCAATTAACATGATGATTAACATACCACCAGGTCTGATCAAGAGTGTGTATGTGTCATTGTGTATAAATGGTATAAATGTGTGTTGTGATAGCCTTGGCTGGACATCTCACTGTCATCAAACAAAACATTATATATATATATATATATATATATATATATATATATATATATATATATTAACACCCACTGATATTAACCGTTAGCTTGCAGAAGGGTCAAATGTGGGAGAAAGCAAAGACATTCAAGGCAAGAGACTGTTTTAACTTTCCGGCTTTAAAATAAAAGAGACACGGTGGAAAAGTTTAGCGGAATGTCATGGTCATGAGGATGTCATCAGCAAACAGCATAATTTGTGGGAAACACCAGCAGCCTCTATGCCCCTAACAGCCAAATAATGCAAAAGGAATTTTGCCAAGTGCTCTATTGCCAGGATAAAGAGAATGGGGGAAAGGGCCAGCTTTCTTTCGTGCCTCTGTTGCATACATTTTCAAACATATGAACACTACACTATCTGTGGTCATCATACTTTATTCACTTCACAAACAACATTTTAAGCTTCCAACCTAGAACATATACAGTGGATGTAAAAATGTACGCACCCTTGTTAAAATGCCAGGTTTTGGTGATGTGAGGTGTTTTTTTGTTTTATTTTTTTTGCAGCAAATGTATCTTTTGAAATTTTTTGCAAATTTTATCTGGATCTGGATGTTTTCTTTGTAAGAAAAAAAGCTTCTGTCTTGCAACCCTACCTTATAGTCCAGACATCCCAAAATAAACACCATCTCCACAGTTAAGCATGGTGGTGGCAGTATCATGGTTTGGGGTTGCTTTTATTAATTAATTAATTATTAATTAATGTTATTAATCTGCTAGAGAGCTGAAAATGAAGAGGGATTTCAAAACAACAATGACCCCAAGCATACATCCAAATCAACAAAAACACTTCCCTAGAAGAAAAATTTAAATTTAGAGATGCCCTCCCAATCTGACAGATTTGGAGTGTTTTTTTGTTTCTGCAAGGAAGTGTGGACAAATATTGTAAAATCAAGATGTGCAAGGGAAGAGTTTTGAAATGATTTATTGCAGTCTATTTTTTACATCACAAAAACCTAGCATTTTACCAGGGGTGTGTACACTATTTATATCTATTGTATATATAGTAATGAATAAATTGAGAGAAGACTTACCTTAAAAGTAGCTCTATCTTCCTAACACAAAGATGGGGGAACCTGACATATGTCCCTGCATTCTTCTCCAACAAATGTTATCTACCAATATTGTTAGATGAGGAAACAAGAAAAATAACATAATTTACTTTAGGTCTCTCCCCATCAGCCACAGAGGCAACACATACTTGCATTGGCCTTATATTGTATAAAATGGTCCATATAATGAATATGCTTTAAAATCTAAAATCATCCAATCTACCATGCTAAAGGGATAAGCGAATATGCTCAGGTTCATTTTGTGGGGTTGTTTTTGCAAAGCTGACTTTAGAGTCATCTGGGAGGCAGTAGTACAAATATTGTTCAGTTTATGGAATGCATATAAGAAATATATAAAAAACTAGCCAGTTTTTATCCTGCAATAAGAATAGAAATATATTATCTTGGAGACAACAGCCACAAAATATGTCTTTTTGACTGGACAGCATTTATTCCTTCAGTAGAAATCTGAGTATATCATGCCAAAGGAAAATTTAGGTACAGTATATTATCTTAGAAACAATAACTACATAGAAACAACCACAGAACAGGAATTGCTAGTTGCTAGTGTAAGGGGATGTATGTTTTTGTAAGCATAAGTTGTGTTTATGTGAAATTCCAACACTGTCCATACATATCAAATATTTTATTTTTTTTATACATATATGCAGCCTGACTCTACGAAAAACAGAAGAATGGAAAAGAAGACACCAATTTCTTGTTTACTGTTTCTACTCCTTATGGATGGCTGCAGATTGGAACATGTAAAGAGTAAGTGCTAAACAACACTTTTTGTAGGTATAAAAAATACATATTTATATTTAGCTTGCACAAAAGCTCAACTTTAGCCAAAATGTCTTATTTTGTTTTGAGTAGGGTGTCAAAGAGTTAAAATCCCTGGTTCTAATTTCTTTAGGTTTAATCAAGCTTTTAATTTCTGTCTGTGTGCATATTGTGGAGATTTCCATTCTTTTTCTGTCCTGACAGGGAATGATAACAAATATATCCAATAGGGACACAGGAACAACAAAAAAAATGTAAAAATTCCTTCTTGTTTCATCCTAATGGTAGCATTTGATGTGTTATGGTTTTTCTTCCTTAACCCCATTATAACTGCCGTCCTCAAGTTTGAGAAGATCAGCTAGAAACACCTTTCTCAGTAAGTGTCAAAATAGGAGTGGGTATTTTGTTGCCATGAAGATGTACCAGTAAAGAACAATTACTAAAAGGTGAATATACAGTTTTTCCATTCCCAGTCTTGGCAGCATGGAAATTAACTCACACAATAAGGAAGTGTGCAATTTATTTTGTTAAATCATAAAATGTTGACTGTTCCATTATAAAAGTTGGACTGTCTATCTGATATTGGTAAGGACAGAACCTGCAAACACCACAACCCTAATTATGCTGGAATTTTAAACTTTTTTGAGGCCTGCTTAAAGAACTTGTGTTAGATATGTTATTCTCTGCAAAATATATGAATTGTATCCATATTTTGTGGTAATACATATTAGAGGATGATTTCCCGGCCTTTAGCAGAGTAATTACTCTCTACTCACAGCCTCCTCAGTCAGTAATTGGGCATTGCAAATATACTGACTGGTGGACCTTGGACAAGAATCGGGATGTATAAGGAATTGGTGGTAAGATATACCCCAACTGTGAGTTCCATAAATAATGGCCAACAGATTGATCTTTGAGGTTACCCACTTCTGCGTCAGTAGTTTGTAGATTCCCTGATTGTTTGCTCATTGTTGGACAGAAAAATCCAGTTCAAAGAATCCGTCTACTGATTCTGAGTTGCTTGGAGGTCAATGACTTGCAGGTCATAGAGATGACATTGGGTCCAAGTCAAGATGATTCTAACTTTGGGCATAAACATACAGTACCTGGTTCTGCCATGTCTATGGATGTATGTATCCTACCATTATGTTGTTATGTAGACCCTTCTTGTTTTCATTATTTCAGCACCAGATGCCAGTAATGCCTTGTATGATGTTTGGAGCTCTAGTACGTGCGACACTCTTGCCATGAACAACCAGGAACTTTTTATTATTACACAGTATTTATATAGCATAGACATATTACGCAGTGCTTCACAAAGTCCATAGTCATGTCGCTAGCTGTCTTTCAAAGGGGCTCACAATTTAAATCTCCCTACCTCATTTATATGTCTTTTTATACAATCTAAGGTCAGGAAGCCAATTACCCTAACTGCATGTTTTCGGGAATGTGGAAGCTAACGCATGCAAACACGGGGAGAACCTGCAAACTCCATGCCAATAGTGCCCTGGTCAAGATTTTATCCTGGTCCCCAGCACTGCAAAGACCAAAGTGCTAACCTCTGAGCCACCACGCTGCAGTTGCTTGTTTGCAGTAGCCTTCCCAACCCCTTCAGCTGGCATCAATGGTAGATAAGAGATGATAGAACAGTTTTAGTTTTAATTTTCACCACCAGAAAGACTCTTTCACATTAGTTGGTCAAGAGTTGCTCAATCCCACTGGCTCAGAAATGATTATTAAAAATAATTTGTATTTATAAAGTGCCAGCATATTACGCCATAGTCATGTCAATAACTGTCCTTTTAACAGGCTCACAATCTAATGTGTATATATTTTTTAGGGAAACTAATTAACTTGATTGCATGTTTTTGGAATGTGGGAGGAAACTGGAGTGTCAAGAGGAAACCCACACAAGCACAGGGAGTACATACAAACTCCTTGCAGAGAGTATGCTGGCCACAATTCAAACCTGTGACCTAACACTGCAAAAGCAGGAGTGCTAACCAATGAGCCAACCTCTATTAGAATCATTATTATTAATAATAATATTAATAATAATAATAAAAATAATAATAAAAAAGAGAATTTATATAGCATCAACATATTACACAGTACAGTACAATAAATAGAGGATGCAAACAGACAGATACAGGAGGAAGAGCTTACAATCAAGGCGATGGAGAAAGCTGCACACAATAGGAAGGAAGATATGGAGTGGTGGGTAAGTAGTGAGGGTTTTAGGAGACAGAAAAAGATGGTTAGGCAAGTTTGAAAAAATGGGTTTTGAGTGCTCTTTTAAATGAGCAGAAACTAGGAGCAGGAAAACAGGATAAGGAAGACCATTCCAGAGAGTCGGGGCAGCTCTAGAAAAGTCTTGGAGCCGTGCGTGTGATGAGGGTATGAGTGAAGAAGTCATTAGTAGGTCATTGGAGGAAATGTAATGAAAGACAATGAAGAGAACTACAAAGAGATGCAGCAGAAGAGGAGCGGAGCGAAGGATGGATGAGTCTGGCTGCAGCATTCATATTAGATTGTGGAGGAGAGAGTCGGGATAATGGAATACCAGCGAGGAGGATGTTACAGTACTCCAGAGGAGAGATGATAATAGCGTGTTCAAGGAGTTTGGTGGTCTCTAGGAACAGGTAGGGGTGGATTTTGGAGATGTTGCGCAAGTGAAAGTGACAGGACCTGAAAATGTTTTGAATTTGAGGAGAAAATGAGAGGGCAGAATCGAAGACACCATGACAGTATTCCTGAGGGGAGGGACGAATACCAGTGTTGTTAACAATTAGAAATATGTCAGGGGGAGAATTGGAATTTGTGGGGGGGCAGAGATGATGAGTTCTGTTTAACAGAAATAAGTTATGTAGAGAATATATGGCAATGCCCTCACCTAACCATCGAGATGGTTATTTATAGTGTCCCAAGTATGTTGAGGCATTGTACTGCTGAAAGCTGATTTAGGTTAGTCTTCAGGATTTTGGGGATGTTGTCAGTGGAGTGCTGTCCCTTTTTAAACTTAGTGATGACTGGATCCAGAATTGCTTTTAAACAAATGTGGACCATTTTAAAGAATTTTGCACAAATTTGTATGTGATGCAGATAAATAGTTGATCATCAAATGATGTTGACTGATGCTTCCTGTAGTCACCTACCAACTTCAAACCCTGTAGAGCTGTGACAGTTCTCCTAAATTTCACATCCAGAAACCCGTTTTGAATATTTTTTTCCACTTGTAAAGTGCTCTGGCGAGTGGAGCATCATCCATCATAAATGTTACATGTATTGCAAGCCCCATCAATGAGGCTTTTGCAATGGGTGCTGTGAATTATTTTTGACATACAGTTTACATAATCTGTAATATACACACTTTTTTTCTCTGGTTTTCCATTCATCAAGGATTATCTCCTCAATTCCATTTATGTAAGCAATAGTTCTTTGCTTCTTTCTGAAATACAGAAAGTATTTTCTTACCCTTTGTGGATTTTCTTCATTCTGCACTGATGTGATCACCCCTTTCACAGCATTTGCTAATTTCTCCACCAAAACAAAATTAAACCCAGAGGTAAGTCTATCCCCTTCATATTTGAACTGGGTAGTTCGATTTTATTGATTCTCTCACAACAGATTGATGTTGATTTGAACTGCTTGCTTCAATATGTCTATCAACACAGTGCTCTTGAGGCATTCGTGCTGTGCAGGAAGGCAGAAGGAGAACCTTTAGGCTGGCTGTAGAGGTAGACTGAAACTTTGTGAGGTTTCAGAAACTTTTGTCACAATTTATCTTTAAATATGGTGCATAAAACATTTTTGAGGATGTCATCACACAATGCACCAATCCCACATGTACAGGCTAAACCCTTACTCTATAAAGTGAAAATAGGGCCTGTGGCTAATATATTCAGAACTTCCCATAGACAGAAGCAGAAGGAAAACTAAAAAGGCTATGGAATGCACATAATCTGTTTAAGTGGCCATAAAAGAACTAGAATATTGCCTCAGCTAAAAAAAGGCGCTCAGTAACACACTGCATGCCTATGCAAAGTTATGTGAAAATGTTTGTACACCAGATTTAATTTACAATATTTTTTTGTATCAGACTCACAATATGTTTGTGGGTTTCCTTACATGAACTGGCCATTTAAAGCAGACCTATAATACATTTTTTCACATTTTATAATTAAATTTTTTTCACCTTTTTGCAGGCTGCCAAAAAAAAAAGTGCTAAACTTACTGCACATGCATGCCTGATAGATTGAGCATGCACAAAAGGGGCCTTGCTGAAATGTAAGAAAAATTGCCAGAATTTTCAGGAAGTTGTGTCACTCGATCTCGCACCTTTGCAGTGCAGGATGTCCTGCACCATGAAGAAGAAGGACAACAGGACAGCGTGGGACTGATTGGCCCAGGATTATGGGGGGATCAACAGCTTTCCAGCTGTAGAGGTGTTTTTTTTATTGACAGTTTAAGGTCCCCAGTGTCTTTGATTACATCAATTCATAATAATTTGTTATGTGCCATTGTGTCTCTGCTGAGCTTACTTAATTGATTTGTATAATTTTAGAAAATGTAAAAAGATCCATTTCTCTTGTCACAACTTTGGACAGATCGTCCCACATTCCCAAATTGTTTTAAAAAATGCAGAATTCATAACAGCATACAATCCCAAATCATAATTTTCTATCACCATGCTTCAAAGTTGGTATAGGGTTCTTATTCCGAAATTCTCATTGGTTTGCACCAAATATGTTTACTGTTTCTGTGGACAAGCAACTTTTATGCATCTTTAATGCATTAGTTTACATCATAATGTTCCAGAAGTTCTAGCCTTTGTATATATGTAACATGAAAAACTGCAATCCTGTTCTAATGTTCTTTTTGGACAACAAAGGCTCCTTCCTTATTTTTAATAGATGCAGTCACTTTCTAATTGTAGATGCGCATGCTTTGACACCAACTGTTGCAGGACTTATATGTAGATCCTGCAATATTATTCAGAAGTCAATGGAAACTTATTTTAGCATCAGTCACGTCTCAGCATAAATGTATTTGTTTAGCAGTCATTTGAAATCTACACTTCTTTTCTTTACAGAAAAATGATTGATCTTTTATAAGCCCTTCTTAGGCATCCACTACCTCCTTTTTTAGGCTTTTACAGAGCTCTTATTACCTTATGCATGATAGTAGCACAAACATCAGTAGCAAAGAGAACACCAGACCCTCCATGTCTATGGCGTAATTAGGACAGGCCTACAAGCATTTTTATTGGCCCTTCTAAACCTTTTGGCAATAGTTTAGTATTCAACCTCTGTAAGCGTGAACCCAAATCCTCATCACTAGAAGTAAGGCCAGCTACAGACAACTGCAAAAGTTGAATCAGAAGAGACTGACCTGTTTATGGTGTGTATTTACTTTATGGAAATTGGAAATTACCTGGTAACAGTTAAAGTGATTTGGTGCAATAATATTATAGGGGTTGTCTGAATCAATAGAAGGTAAAGTTAAAAAGGTAGCATAGAGTCCGAAAGAAGGCAGCCTGTTTAGACTTTATATTTTCATTGTACTATGTATTCTGCAAAAAAAAAAAAGTAAAAGTATTACTAAATGCGTCTGACAGTTTAGAGAAGGACCTAATCCAGTTACTATGAGAAAGCACAGAAAAAAAGTAAACAAAAACTTCCTTTACCCTTCCTGACTGAGACAAATTCTACTTTATTTGTTTCACATACCTGCAAAAATCCAGACCTTCTAGACACTGCAGCTAAAAGTGAGAGGGTTTTGCAGCAGTGATGTCAATCCAGATAGCACTGGGCAGTACCAGGTGTAGCCATTTGCAGAAAGACAAGTTACCGGCTTGTGAATCAGCAGTGACAATACTGTTACCCACCCTCAATGCAACAATGCATTCAAGTGACAACTATGCCCTGAATTCCGCACCATCACAGGAAGCTGCATTGGGTGGACCAGATAGGTTTCTCTTAAGGATGTCTATAGCATTATAGTTACTCAACCCCTATAGGCAAGCTTTAGAAAGGATGCAAGTCTTCTGTGTCCCAATTTTGGGGTTATGCCTCACATTTCATATGTATTTAGTCATTGTAGGCTACTGGAAACAGATGCTCCAGTTCATTCATAATGTTATGTCTCTGGCATTTTATCTTAGGGCATGTCTCTTTGGGCTACTTGACTTTTGTCCTATGGGGTCTCCTCAACACTCTTTAACATAACTCCTCTTTACTGCTAAAAAAATGATTGGATCTTGCTTGCAACACCCACCTTGCAGAAAGAAAATAACATCAGTATGGTGTAAACTGATTTATTTTGCACAGCTGTTGTCGTGGGCAGTTTGGTATAGGTGAAAATGACGTGAAGAAAATTTATGACTTGTTTCCCACATAACTTCAAAAATGATATGGCTGAAGTTCAGGCCTCCAATCTGCCTGGTCTCATTTTATTCTTCTGTATAATTCATTGTGTTTTCTTCATAAACTGGGTTTGTGTATATAGTTTTTTAATTTTGATCCATGCCGTCTGAATACAATGGGCCTGATTTGTTAAGGCTGGAGAGGATATACTTTCATCAGTGATGCTGGGTTATCCAGCAAACTTCGAATGGATCTGGTCCAGGGTTAAAAACATTTGCTAACAAATGACTTTGAATACATTCATTCCAGGTTTGCTAGATCACCCAGTTTCACTGATGAAAGTGTATCTTCTCCAGCTTTGGAGAGCTTTAATAAATCAGGCCCAATGACCTTTTTTTCTTCTATCCTCATTTTTCTTATGCTTAGCTTCATCCAGCAAGTAACAAATGTTTAATTAGACATTTTCATGCTTCTAGCTCTTCATATGCAGTTCTGACAGGTCATGATGTGAATGTTTATTTTAAAAAATGTTGGCAAATGTTTTATAGAGTTAATTTCATTATTGTTCATCCCCTCAAACATAATCTGTTTTAAAGCAAAAAAAAAATGATGGGTGGGTATCATTGAACAGCTTCTTTTGATTGCTATACAAAAAGTATTTTCAGAGTTTGTCAATTGCACTTTAGCAGCTCTGTGACTAAATCTTGGTAATAGTAATTTAAAATGAAAACATGTATACTGAATTTAACTCTAGTTCCTAAAATTATTCTAGAAAAATACAGACTTGGTAGTAACTTGTTATTTTAAGTGATGAGCTACTGGACATTACTTTTTTTATTAAATCACAGTCCTGACTAGACTGAAGTAAAGAAGCAGTGTCTGCACTTTATCCTCCAATTAGCAAAGTTCCTCTACTAGATTCACAGCTTTGTGCAGTGCGCTTCAAGCTCAAATTCCAAGTTTGGATATCCCACACATGATATGGGTATGCCTGTCTTTGTCTTCTATTGCACCCTCAGTGTAACCCACTATAAAAAATGTTGCGGGGCTAACCAAGGTGCCATGTTCTGTTAGTCAGGGACAGAGCTTAGTGCAGAACTTATGAGACATTTACAGTTTCAAACACAAAGGAAGCCGACATTGCAAATCTCTCCTAAGTGATGTGCAGTCACATCTTCTTATCTTGTTGTTCCTATTGGAAGATTTTCCCTGTTCTGGTGGCAGATGTAAAATTATGGACTTATCAATCAATCATCATCAGGCAAAATATTTTGGTAAATCGTCTCAATTGGGACACAGACACCAGTAAACACCTGAATGTATGTACACCTGAATGTACATTCGATACCCCTTTATACATTCTACCGAATAATTAACTCAGTTAACTTTATTTCAAATGCAAATTTTTAATTAAATTATATCCACCTCTGCTTACATGTTAACACAGTTTATTGAATAGTATTCTTTTCATTTTCCATTTTTTAATGGTAACATTTTGCAGACATGGTTGCTACAAAAAATTTATATTGACATGTTTTACTTTTCTCTAAATTTTAATTATACAGATGTAAAAGCCATCGGTATATTGGCAAATGAATCTAACAGGGGTCATGGATTGAATATTTATTTTTTTCCCTTGTAACCTTTCCCTTTAATGTTTGTAAACCAACATATCAATCCTCAGTCTAAGCTGTAGCAAGTGTTAGTCTGTGCTTTTCAGCTGCTTTTTCTTCTTCCTTGGCATAAGATTAGAGTTGAAGCTGCCAAACCATGAAAGGTTTTCTTTCAGCACAAAGTGTTTGGCTCATTGGTGGACTTCACAGTCAGAGGTGCTGACAGCTTTGGGGTTACCTCCAAATTCAAGATCTAATGGGTAATGTTTCTGTGGTCTAGTTAATATGGAATTCCCAGTAGTCACTGATACCAACACTGCTCCCTTTAGACCTGCTCAGACTCCAGAGGTTTAGAACATTAAAGTCTCTTTTTGGAAAGCCAAGAGACACAGAGTAAAGAACCCACACAAATATTTCACTAACATTCTATGCATAGCTTTTACTAGTTAAAACTAGTCAAATGAATTAGAATTTTGACTCTGGCCAAACCACTTCTTAACCACTGATATGTACAAAGTACTAAGGATGTAACTGAAAAGCTGCCTCTGTCATTCTTGCAGATTCGGAGACATACTGTGTCTTTCAAGACAGAAAATATCGGGTTGGAGAAAGATGGCACCCCTACTTGGAACCTTATGGACTTGTATATTGCGTAAACTGTCTGTGCCGGGAGGTAATTTTTTTTCTTTGCTCTAGCATTTTGTTTGTTTTACTAGTTCATTATTTTCTGGAATGGCTGTTATCTCTGATGATGGTTTACCAAATAGAAAAAATGAGAATGCAGATTGCTAGGAACATGTGTGATGAAAACAATGTTTAGGTAGTTTGGTATCCCACTGTAGAAGAGCTTAGATTTGCAGAAAAACTGTAATTATCACTACCATCTAAAAATATATAACCAGCTAAAAAATGATTGGTACATTTCTGGAATACAAGCAATTGTTATCCTTTTTTGATAAGCCTATTTGAACTTAAATGAGAACACAGCTCTGATTTCCTTAGCACACATTGTCAGCCCTGTTTACCTAACTTCTAATTGATCACAAAGAACACAGACATCTTGTTATATCATCTCCATATCCCCACTTTGTGCACACCCAGTGAACATAAGAAGTTATCAGCTCACATGAATTTTAATGGTATAATTACCAGCATATTTACAGGCAGACCAAAAAATGAGCAAATGAGAAGTTCATTGTTGGGGTTTGCCATGCACATGTTATATAATGATAGCAGCCTTGGTTTTACTGTCGGGTTACCAAGAGCAAAAGTCTAGAGAGCAGTGTAAAATGTAAAGTGTCAAAACAAGAAGGTGCAATGGGTAGAGGGAAATAGATAAACTGATTACCAAAATTGGGGACCTAGTATTTATCCCAACAAAGACTAATGCATTACAATGTAAATGAGCTGTTGGACAGTAAGTGCATTTTTTACAATGTATTCAGTCTGGAGATATTTGTAGACATTGTATTTATGAACATTGTGCCAATCTCCACCCAAGATAGGCCGATTAGTTACAAGGCTGGTACCACATTCCTTCTTTCTTCTCCAAAATTTGAAAGACAGTCCATAAAGGTGGTTACTTACTCTATAAAGGATAATCATGCCAGCAGTATAGGTTGTAATTAGGCAACTTTTACAAGAAACCCAATAGTACACGTTTATACCCTTTCTCTTTTAAACTGTTTTGTTCAATACTTTTGTCACAATTTTAGTAGATACCATTTGTAAAGTCATGACTGTGAGGACATGGAAAAAAACAGTCAGCATTTGACCTAAGTGAGAATTTACATTACTTGCCCTGTGGGTTAAAAGACACTGCTAAGAAAGAGGGAAACTGCTGGCAGGAAATAAAATAAATACTGGCATCCATATTGACTATGTATTGGATAGTATGACCTTTAGGTAAAAGTAAAAAAAATTGAGTCGCTCAACTAGAAGGCTTTCATCATTATTGTTCATGATCTTGCTTCCAATGTATTATTTCTTGTTGAACAGTTTACATAAAGAGAAAATAAAAGACAAGAAGGGTTACCAGTCTTGGAGCTAGTGATGTACACTAGCACTCATTAACCATGCTAAAGTTGGAATTTTTGCTCAATCATGAAAGTTCTTTGCTGTCACAGTACACACAGACCACCTCAAATGTTTAAAAGCAGGACAGTGAGGTTTTAGTATTCAAAGTGTTGCTGTGTAAAATTCCTCTCTTTCTGCTTCCTGTGCCATGAATCACATTTAATCATCAAAGGAAAAAATGAAAGAGAGAAACATCCTAGTACTGGCATTACTGTCATAGTCCTGCCACAAATGAGTAGACCTGCAACATTCTACTGATTTGCTACAAACATTAAATCAACAGTTCTAATCTAATAGGTCGTTGTCTGAACTAGAACTGGATCTGAATCCCTTTACACATTTTGGCCCTATCATATAAAACCAAGTGCTTGATTAGAATATCTTCATGGCAGGGGGTAATTAGCCAAAGTGTAAAATCAATGCAGACTCAACATCTTCTGCTACAAAATTCTAAGGTTCAACGACGTGTATATTTAAACCTAATATAAGATATGAAAAATCTTGACCGATTGGGTCACTTTAGAAAAATCCAGTACTTCAAGGAATGGAGGTGCATGTGGCTCACTTCAGGGATAAAGCACAGGATTACACTAACTTGATACATTTAGACCTCAGAAGTATTAAACTTGACCTTTAAGTCAGAACAAAATGTTTTTTTCTACTACAGATTTAGAACTCTGTGGATGTGGGTAATTTGAATATTGTTATTAGTGTATGTGTTCCATATTTTATTAGTAACTCACATCATCTTGTTACAGGGTGGTAATGTTTTGTGCAGTAGAGTGAGATGCCCAAGTCTACATTGTGCCAATCCAGTATATATCCCCCAGCTGTGCTGCCCACGATGCCCAGGTATTTTTTAATATATCTCTTGATCTTGATCTGAGTGTTTATGACATGTTAAACCACACAGTAGTATTTGTTCATACTAGACCAATGAGAAAAAAGTAAAACTTTCCTGGAAATTCGATATTAGTTATTATATAGAAGTTTAGATTTTTTCAGTCCTTTTTTTCTTAGGGACCATTCAATAACAGTCACAAGATATTTATATCTGCTCTCTGATAATGTCTGTTAGAGAATACACAATATATGAAGAGCCCATTGATAAAATGTGGGCCCTTTGAGACGGTCATGTGACTTTGACAGAGGACCAGGCTTTCCTTCTAGTTTTTTTTTTTTTTTTTACACTCTTACTATTTAGAGGAGTATTGGTTATCACATACAGGGCACATCTGTCAATTCTGTTGCATTGCAAGGCTAAACAGGAGCAGAGAGACAGATTATGCAACAGATTTACTTTAAGGTTACAGCGTTAGTCACAAATTCCTTACCAAGAAGCAGCCTGATTTGCAAAAAAAAAAATGTGTCACTAATTTGCTTAAAAAAAGTCCTCCACAGTGCTTTATAAATGTGCGTTTTTTTTTTTTTTTTTGTACGTATGAGCATGCCTGTGGTTTTCTCATATTGCTGCTTTATCAATCAGCCCCTTAGTGTATTACATGACATTGCAAAAGCTGCTTCTTGCATAAAACCATTCAGAGCAATTATGATTCTGTGGTATATGCTTGGATTTTTTTCCACTATTTAGAAATTCTCAGAAGCACATTATTCACTATCAGAAGAAATGTGGACATGCTTAGTAAACCGGTCCCATCATGACTGTGGCAAGCCATAGCCATGCAGATTCACCTTCCAAACTTGCCCTTCCCCTTAATTCCAAACTCCCACCCCCACCCCCTTAAATACCCCCACATCCAAATCCCCCAAACAATGAATTACTACTCCAAGCATTGCTTATATGACCCTTAGGCCTTTTATTATAACCAAAATAACTTAATATCAAATAAAATATAAATTACAATATAAACAATAAAACAGTATAAATAAATATACATACATAGAATAACCAATATAACTTAATAACAAAATAATTAACCCCCCAACCGCTAAGCCCGTAATTTCTTGCACTAAATATTTTTGCTCTTTTGGATAACCCCGTATTTTTTCGCCTACACTAAAATCCCCACTTACCTGGTCCCGCTGTGCTAATCCAGCGTCGGTTCCGTGTTCCAGCGTCGTACTAGAACCCTATTCGGACATATTTCTGTAAGTTACAGCTCTACAATTTAAAAAAAAAAATTTCATGAAAACCTGTGACGCTTTTGGAACAGAAATCTAGAAATCAGTGTAACACTCAGGTGGTTAAAGAATAAGTACTAGATAAACAATAACAGATATCCTAACCATATTGCTTTCCCAACTTTCTTACTGGTTGCAGGTCCTCGAAGGCTACTACCTCTGCACCAGCTGCAGACAGTTGCTCCCAGCTGCCCATATTACCAGCTCAGAAACCAATATATCCTTTTCTTGTGCAGACCCTCCCCACAACACTTTATTAGACCATTAACCCAAACCAGAGATTCTGTACCAAAGATGGAACCCTAACCAAAAGATTGCCACCAGCACACTCCCCCCGGAGGACCTCAACCGCCTGCCCTACTAGCCAAACCAGCAATCAGAACCCAAACTGCCAACCACATAGGCCCTAAAGGGAGGGAAGGTGGGAAAACTTTTCCTGAACACTGTCTTGCTCCTCCTCCTGTCCATTTTAACTACTCTTGCCCCTCTTTAGACTTCCTCCCCCCCCCCTTTCCTCTCGCTCGCTCTCGTCCAAAACTTTTAACCCTATGATACCTGCCCCCAGTCATGACGGCCTTTCTCTATGCTCCTTCCTTGCTCGTTACAGGCTTCACTGTACATAAAAATATTGGATTGGCTTAGAAAATGGAAACCTTATAAATGTGTAGGATGTGAGCAAAAAAAGAACTTTGAACTGGTAGCTCAAATGTGTCATGAAGGCTACCTAAAACCTGCTGAAAGCCTTGTAAAACTTTTTTTGTGCATGCTCTACTGATCAAAGGTAAAGTCGGCGTGTACATGTAGCCTAAGCAAAAGTTGTCACTGGACAGGCACAGGTTATATCTAGGCCGTGCTGTACTGGGGATGTCAGACGGAATGTATTTGATAACAGCATTTTTGATTTTGCACATATACATTGGAATGTCCAGCACATCACACACAAACACAATTCATTCTGCATTTTTAAAGTGCACCCTTTGCCAATAAGTAGTGCCTAGCAGTGTGTTCCTTTGTTAACAATGAACGGCAACCCAACACATCATTGCATGTGTTGTTCATTGCTATGTTGTGTGTTAGCACACAAGATTTTACCACCTTTACAATATGGTTGTGTTTGAACTGTGCAACTAGAAACTATTGCTTTGTATCATAAAGCAATGTAAAAAAATAATACATATATTAAAATATTAAGGGTTAAAAACATGTAGCTTTCTTTTGCAAACTCCACAATGTACTCATAATCCCTTGGAAGGACATGTGCTGATTTGTATTACTTTCAAGTTATATGTAGGTTAATATATATAGGAAATATTAGCACAGGCAGTGTTAAAACTTCATGGAATATAAAAAATCAGTCCCAATTCTCTTTCTGAATATTCTATTTGACTAAGGCTTTATATAAGGAAGCAGCCTCTGCTGACATTTTTTGGAAGGTTCAGGTACAGGGCCATATTTTCCACTTTTTCTTCACTGCTTAATGAGTTACTGGCCTAGAATATGAATTTGTGTGCCTGTGCCAGGACAACTGATATTCATATACTGTACATGACATGGTTGAGGTCAGTGATGCGCTAAATGGTGAAGCTGGGAAAAGGATGACAGCCCTGAAGCAATTATCTTCCAAAATATTTAACACTGGCACGTTATTTAATGATTTCCTGGAAGGTTCCTGTAATTCAATGTTGAAGTCTTTGGAAGGGCAAGGTGTGATGAATATCATGGAAAAGAGAATAAAGATCTTTGAGCCAACATATTTATTTCTTAAGCCTGACCTTTTTAAATCTCTCTATTACTGACAGATTGGCAGTTACTGTTACTGACAGATTGGCAGTGACCATGTTTACAGCAAACTGAAATCAATATGTTAATAATGAGATGATAGTGAACAAATGGTTAAAGCTTTCAGATTCCAAGAGATTTGACTGGCTGTTTAGGCCTAGGGTGCATTATAATGTGCGATCCCTAAAAAAAATACCGTAATATAAAATATAAAAAATACATATATTAATATGTAAAATATATAAAAAATAAATAAATCTGTGTAATAGCGATGAAATCCTAGGAATGATTCAATATATAAATACACACAGATGTTTTGATGATGTGTAGAAACTAAATCGTATCCTTCCAACATTTACAATGCCCAGATGCACACATAGGCTATTTGACTCATAGGCCCTGATTTATGAAATTTCTCCAAGGCTGGAGAGAATACACTTTCATCAGTGAAGTTGGGTGATCCAGCAAACCTGGAATGGATCTGGTCCAGGATTCAAAACATATGCTAACAAAAAGCAAATGATTTTTGAAAATCCATTCTATGTTTTCTGGATCACCCAGCTTCATTTCCAAACGTGTATTCTCTCCAGCCTTGGAGAGCTTTCATAAATCAGGCTCACACAGTGAATTTAGTAATCAGTGAGTTATTCATGCAGTGCTATCATTTTCAGGGATAAATATTGATACGCTTGCCTTAGTGACATTAAAAAATATCTATTTTGTGTCACAAAAAGCTATGTTCTATTATCAGTACTTTTTCATCCCATATACAGACAATATTTACTTTTTTTTCCAAATGTTCATACATTTTGTTAAGTAAATACCTATTTATATATTAGGGAAAGGTGATGGTAATGACCCTATGATAAGAATGCGTAATGTTTATCTATTCATCATCAATGTATTGCTTTGGTACACTTTTTCATTTAATCAAATTTTAGAATACTTTTATATGTTCCCACTGACTACAACCTATGATATTATTGAAGGTGGCTCCTACTATTTCCTTGGATGCATGAAGTTGCATGTTCTCTGCATGCACAAATTTTCAGCACAGGGAAAGCTGTGCTAAATGGACATAGGTAATCCATAGTATTGATATAGCCATGAGAAAATATCTAGACCAGTTTTTCTCAACCAGGGTTCCATGGAACCCTTGTGTTCTTAGAGAGGTTGCTATGGGTTTTTTGGGCAATAAGCAACTTGCGCCTCTCAGGTCAGTTGAATTGACACCAATGATATTTTTGGTTATCTGCAAGGGTGACAATCTTCCCACTGGCCATCAAGCCAATTTACTGTGGGCTGTGGATATAGCAATTATAGAAAGGGTTCTCCAAAGACATGAAAATGGTTTTCATTGGTTTCAAGGGTTCCCCATGTTAAAAAGATCAGGAAATACTGATCTATAGGCAAACATTTCCTGCACTCATGGTGTGGTCATTTGCCATTGTCCATTGTTTATCCAAACAGGGATTTTTTTTCCGATGTATTATAGTTTTATTGTAATATTGTTTATCCAAACAGGGCTTCTTTTTCAATGTAATATGGTGGAATTAAGGTAAACTAGAATAAAAAACATTGCTATTAATATATTATAAGATCATGACTAGATATCCTTATTTATTTCATACTTTATTTGTATGATTTGGTGCCAAAGCAACAAATTGTGTCAGCGGAGTGGTCTAATTTGGTTTTACAGCAACCCGAAAGTGAGTTATTATAATCTTGGGTAGCAAAAAGTGAAGTGCTTACTAAGCATAATAGGAATTATATTCTATCCCATATTTAAATCAATTAAGTTTCAGATATTCCACTCATTTGGATAAAAGTGTACCTTAAAATAGGCAAACAAACAACCTGCAATTAGCAAAGGCAAGTCATATTACTTGGATATTCTTTCTTCATAAAGAATTTTTAGGTTTTTATGTCTTCTCAGCATGTGAAAAAAATACCACAAACTGCAATGACATATTTTCTATCCTGACCAAGGTTATATTTTTCTATTGGTAATGGTAGATAAGTGCCAAGAGGTCCTGAAAGGGCATACAGCACTTCCAAACAGTTCAAGTAAAATGGGTGTTATAGTCAACCAATGAATTTCCATGGACATTTAGGTGTGAAGTGGTAAAATGCTAAGCTCTGTCTCTGGAATAACTCCACATTGTTCATTGCTAATAGACTGAACATTTATGACACGATGAAGTCTACCATTAAGTTTAGGAAATGCTGCATACCACTCTGCCGTCCTGTGTGATCTCATTTCCAGCATTTTTGCTATTAAAACTGGACTGCAAAATGCTGAATCATAACTGTCATATAACAGATATAATGCTGAAGAATAAAATGTTTTGTTTTAGTGAATATTATATTTATTAGTTGTTAATATTCTAAGAAATTTTAAAATTGGTATTTTTTTAGGGAGGGAATGATTTTAAAATGTACAAAGTATTTACATTCTAAGGTATGCATGTTAAATGGTATTGTATGGACTTTCCCAGAGAACAACTCCAAAGCACCTGAGTCAAAAGGAGAGTATGCTTTTGCTTGCTATATGATCGCTGAGACATGGGTACAGACATTAACTAATATGTTTTGGGTGGAATGCAATCATCAGTCTACCTTCCCCTAAGAGCAGACTACACTATTTTGTATTCTATTGAATTTTTTCAAAATAAAGTTACAATAACTTTTTCACAAATCATCTCATCTACATGTATAAAAAAATAACAAGAGTGAGAAATCAAAGTTATCACAAAACATAGTTTCCTAATTATATTAGAAAATATAGCAAATTTCTCCAAGACTGTATACAATCAAATAAAATCAAACTGTCACTAAAAGCTAAGTTATTACATGTATAACTATACAAAAAAAAACATAAAAATAACTAGGAATGTAAAATATATCACATACATGGAAGCTAGTGTGACAACCATTTAAACAGACAAGATACAAGATACTAGCTACAATACTAACTGTGTATAGAAGTATTCCTCAAGAAATAAAATGTAATATTAACAATCAAAAAACAGAATCAAAATAAAAAATGACATGAGTACCACTCAAGGGTCATGGTAGGGTAAGGGCAAAGGAAGGGTGTAGAAACTAATAATAGCAGTGTTTTCTCACAAGGCGTAGACTACACTGTTTTGAAAATATTTGAACAGCCCAAGCAACAGTTACTACATATGACTTACCTCTCTGATGTTTTCCTAATTTCTTAGGTAGAGATTCTTTTATTTTGCTACAAAACTACAGATAATATACTTTGTTTCAAAAGTTTTATTGGTTTTTCATGGGGAATAAACAAAAAGAATGGGAATCGGGGGTGTAAACAAACAGCGGTGCATCAAGATACATTTTTCCTTATTTCAAAGGATTTATTGTTTTTTTCATTAGGAAATAAATAGAAAGACTGGAAGATGATAGACTTTAAAGCCACGTTTCTCTACTAGGGTCCCTTCAGAGGTTGCTAGGGATTTCTTGAGCAATGAGAAACTTGTGCCTTTCATATCAATTTAACTGACAGCGATTATCTTTTTTAGCTGTAAGGGTGACATTTCACTGGTCACCATACTAATGTACTGTGAACTGTGGATATAGTAGTTATGGGAGGGGTTCCTTAAACACCTGAGAGCTACTTCAAGTGTTCCTCAATGCTAAAAAGATCAATAAATGCTTTAAAGTGTTTTATATGTGTAAGAAAAAATAGACACATTTTTGAGAACCATAGATGTTGTTATTGTTAGTTGTTGCTAGTTGTTGTCTACCATTGTTCCTTTAGTCCCTAACCAAGAAATTTAATGGAAATATCAACTTGTCAACTTGACACACTTTTTGACATCTTTTTCATGTTAGTGAATGAAGGTATTGACATTGAAGGGTCAGCATCAGCATCAGCAAAGCAGACAGGCAGCTAGCATTTTCAGTAGTAGTCTAGAAGTGGGAAAAGGAGATGCGGGAGATCTAGCAGATGGGAAAAGGCGGTCCCCAGCACTGCAATATCTCCAAGAGCTACAGCTTTTTCACTGTCCATATAGGTGATGGCCTCAACCTCTAATGCCATCCTTGCTCCGTCTCAGGGCCCACCGCCTCCTCCTCATGCTGTTACTACTGCCGCCTGCCCAGTACCCAGCTCTAGATGCCAGAATAAACAGGTGGTCCAGGTTGGTTTTTGTACATTTCCAGTGATAGCTCATGATACCTGATAACATCCCATATACACGAGTTGAGGATGACAACGTCGGGCTGAGGTCCCTGTTCAAAGTGGGCCAGCACGCTCTGTATATACCTCAAAAAGAGACACGGGTCAGGAAATAGAACCGTACAAGGTGGTGGTCAGTTCTGAAATGACGCAATTCGTGGTAAGTTATGTCATTGTGCATTTCACCCAGAGATCCCCCAATGTGTTGTTTGCAAATGACATCTCACCCTTCCTTTTAAACTGGTTCTCAGTCCGAAACTCATCATTCTGCAATATTTTAACAAGATCTTTGTAGACAGATCTTTGAATGGAGTCTCCCAGGACAGCCACATACTTGTTGTGGTGAAGTCTCCGGACGTCTGCAGAGCTGAATAACTTCATGGCTCAATGTGGTCATCCAGGACCTCTTTGTTCCCGTTACACATAACGGTGTCTCCAATCTCATCCCTGACGGCGTTAGTATCTGGCATCTAGAGTTGGCTACTGGGTAGGCAGCAGCAGTCACAGCACGGGGAGGAGGCATTAGGCCCTGAGACAGAGTGTGAATGACATTAGTAACTGGCATCTAGAGCTGGGTACTGGGCAGGCAGCAGCAGTAACAGCAAGAGGAGGAGGCAGTGAGCTCTGAGACAAAGTGTGGAGGGCATTAGTATCTGGCATCTGGAGTTGGGTACTGGGCGGGAAGCAGCAGTAACAGCAGGAGGGGGACGGTGGGCTCTGAGACCATGTGTGGACGGCAGTAGTATCTTGCATCTAGAGTTGGGTACTGGGCAGCAGCAGCAGTAACAGCAGGAGGAAGAGGAGGTGGGCTCTGAGACCAAGTGTGGACTGCATTAACATCTGGCATCTAGAGCTGGGTACTGGGCAGGCAGCAGGCTCTGAGACCAAGTGTGGACTGCATTAACATCTGGCATCTAGAGCTGGGTACTGGGCAGGCAGCAGCAGTAACAGCAGGAGGAGGAGGCGGTGGGCTCTGAAAGCAAGTGTGGACGGCATTAGTATCTTGCATCTAGAGTTGGGTACTGGGCAGGCAGCATCAGTAACAGCAGGAGGAAGAGGGGGTGGGCTCTGAGACCAAGTGTGGATGGCATTAACATCTGGCATCTAGAGCTGGGTATTGAGTAGGCAGCAGCAGTAACAGCAGGAGGGGGGGCGGTGGGCTCTAAGTTCAAGTGTGGACGGCATTAGTTACTGGCATCTAGATTTGGGTACTAGGCAGGCAGCAGCAGTATTAACATGATTAACAGGCGGTGGGCCCTTAGATGGAGTGTGGACGACATGTGACTGGCATCTAGATTTGGGTACTGGACAGGCAGCATCAGTAACAGCAGGAATAGGCGGTGGGCTCTGAGACGAAGTGTGGACAGCATTGGTAACTGGCATCTCGAGTTGGGTACTGGGAAGGCAGCAGCAGTAACAGCATAAGGAGGAGGTGTTAGGCCCCTAGACAGAGTGTGGATGACATTAGTAACTGCCATCTAGAGTTGGGTACTGGACAGGCAGCAGCAGTAACAGCAGGAGGAGGAGGCTGCGGGCTCTGAGATGAAATGTGGACGGCATTAGTATCTGGCATCTAGAGCTAGGTACTGGGCAGGTAGCAGCAGTAACAGCAGGAGGAGGAGGCAGTTGGCACTAAGACAAAGTGTGGACGGCATTAGTATCTGGCATCTAGAGTTGAATACTGGGCAGGCAGCAGCAGTAACAGCAGGAGGAGGAGGCGGTGGGCCCTGAGACAGAGCAAGGACGGAGTTAGAGGTTGAGGCCATCACCTCTATGGACAGTGTAAAAGCTGTAGCTATTAGAGACATTAATGGATGAACGAGATTCACACTGTCCATACCTACTATCTAGTAAAACCACATAAAAGGGAATGGGCTTGGCGGAATCAGCAGGGAAATACAGAAATTTTTTTAATTTGTGGATATATAGAAAGTGCTATCACAGTTAAATATCTGTAATTGTTTAAGTGAAATATGTATTTTTGGGAGAGAAACGTAGACATTTTTATGGCCTTTTAGATAGATACCAAGTGCTATCAGAATTCAATATCTGTATTTTTTGGGGAGAAATATAGAAATTTTATGGCTTTGGGGATATATAGCAAAGTGGGATCAGAATAAAATATCTGTATTTTGTGGAGAGAAATATAGACATTTTTTCTGGATTTTTGATAGCAAGTGGGATCAGAATGAAAATTTTGTATTTTTTATATTATATTTATATATTATATTTGTATTTCTCTCAAAAAAATAAAGATGTGTTATTCTGATCTAATCAAAAAAGCCAGAAAAATTTCTATTTTTCTCTGAAAATAAAAATACTGATATTTCATTCTGATCCCTCTTGCTATCTATCAAAAAAGCCATAAAAATTTCTGTATTTCTCCCCAAAAAATACAGATATTTAACTATGATACCTCTGTATTTACGTATAAAAAATACAGATATTTCATTCTGATAACACTTGCTATCTATCAAAAATGGAAGGAAAAAATCTGTAATTCTCTCCAAACAATACAGATATTTAATTTTGATACTTCTTGCAATCTATCACAGAAGCCTGAACAATTTCTGTATTTATCTCTAAAAAACACAGACATTTCATTCTGATCCCACTTGCTATCTATCAAAAAGGCAGAAAAATTTCTATATTTCTCTACAAAAAATACAGATATTTTATTCTGATCCTATCTATCAAAAAAGGAAGAAAAATTTCTGTATTTCTCTACAAAAAATACAGATAATAAATTATGATACCTCTGGCAATCTATCAAAAAAGGAAGAATAATTTCTGTATTTATGAATAAAAAATACAGATATTTCATTCTGATCCCATTTGCTATCTATCAAAAAAGGCAGATACATTTCTGTGTTTCTCTACAAAAAATACAGAAATGTATCTGCCTTTTTTGGTAGATAGCAAGTGGTGTCAGAAAGAAGTATCTGTATTTTTTTATATTATATTTATATAATATATTTGTATTTCTCTCAAAAAACTATAGATGTTTTATTCTGATTCTATTAAAAAAACAGAAAAATTTCTGTATTTAAAAAAAAAAAACTGATATTTCATTCTGATCCTACTTGCTATCTATCAAAAAAGCCATACAAATTTCTGTATTTCTCTCAAAAAAATACAGATATTAAATTATGATACCTCTTGCTATCTATCAGAAAAGCCAGAAAAAAATCTGTATTTATCTATACAAAATACAGACATTTCATTCTGATCCCATTTACTATCTATTAAAAATGGAGGAAAAATTTCTGTATTTCTCTACAAAAAATACAGATATTTCATTATGATACCTCTTGCAATCTATCACAAAAGCCATAAACATTTCTGTATTTATCTACAAAAAATACAGATATTTCATTCTGATCCCACTTAAAATCTATCGTATTCTATCACAAAAGCCATAAAAATTTCTGTATTTATTTTATTTGTATTTATTTCTGTATTTATCTAAAAAAATACAGATATTTAATTCTGATCACACTTGCTATCTATCAAAAAAGGCATGCCATTTTCTGTATTTCTCTCCAAAAAATACTGATATTTAATTATGATACCTCTTCCAATCAGTCACAAAACCCTGAAAAATTTCTGTAATTCTGTAAAAAAAAAATACAAATATTTCATTCTGATATCACTTGCTATATATCCAAAAGGACAGAAAAATGTAGGTATTTCTCTACTAAAAATACAAATACTTAATTATGAATCAGCTCAGTTACAAGTGATATAGGCCTCAAAGTAGATAGAGGCAGAGGGCCCTGAGGGAGGTCCTCTGTAAAAAAAAATAGCCAGCTACATTGTTACATTGCAAGTAGAGTTAGAGGTTCACGAGGGGGAGGAGTAGAAGGAGATGCAGAAGGCTGTGAAAGTGCTCTACCCGTCAAGGTGTCAGCAGGCCGTGCAGCAGTTGACGACTAATCAGTTCACTCTGCAGAGGGGGTGTTGAAGTCATTGCCGATCCAAGCCTTATTCATTTTAATAAAAGTAATTTGGTCAAAATTAGAGAGGCGAATGCGCTTGTCACTCACAAGCTGCTGGGCAGGCAAGGATCTGAATGGCATGTTCTGCCAGCTCCAGTCACTGCTCAAGCTTGGATACCCAGTAGCCCAGTGGGTCCTGGCTTTGCAGGTTTCAGATGTCCCATGTAGAGCTCAGGTATTCCTGCACCATGACTGAGTAGCGCTGGTGAGTGTCATTGGCGATTGCTGCACGACTGGTGGCTTGCTTCTGCTGAAAAAAAGCCTGCATAGTTTGGCTTAGATGACCTCTACTACTGCTGCCACCCATGCTGCTTAAGGTAGTTGTTTGGCTCCAGTGGCTGTGGGAACTGCCATAGGGATCCCTGCTGCTGCTGCTGGCAGCCGGAAAAGCTGAGCACAAGTCCCTTACAAGCACTTCTTGGTAGTGCTGCATTTTAGTTTCCCTGTATTGGGGCAAGATGAGTTGTTTCTCTTGTTTTTATGTGTTGTATGCGCAGATCTTTGGCTATGCACTCCTGCATGAAGGCTGTAATGTGGCTCAAAGTTCCCATAGCTGAGGTAATTCTGGACCCACACTCCTGTGGGTCGATCAGCAGTACATGGTCGTCCTCTTGCGCCTGGTCTTGCAATCCAGGGAACATGCTGCCTTGTGTTTGGGTGGATGGATGCCATGTACCCTCAATATCCTCCTCTGCTCCTTCCTCCTCTTTTCCCATGCCTGCAATGTCCTCCTGATCCTCTTCCACCTCCTCTTCTTCCTGGATTTGTGGTGCACTATGTCTAGTAGGCACGCATGTCCAAGATGATGTTTGAAACGTCATCTCTTCGTGCAGCGTTCGCTCTGTGTTGTGTCCTAGATCCATCATCATCTGTTCCAGCAGGCATATGATGGGGATGGTGTCACTGACACAGACCTGATCCCTGCTGATCATCCTGGTGGCCTCTTCAAAAGGTGACAATACAGTGCACAAGTCCTCAATTTGCAGCCAATCCGCAGAGCTTAAGAAAGGTAATATAGGTATACGTCTGTATACAAACAGACTCTGCCATGTAATCCACCACCGCTTTTTTTTGTTCAGCCAGCTGCTGCAGCATAAAAAACATGGAATTCCAATGAGTGGCCACATCACAAATTAACCGGTGCACCGGCAGATTGAGATTTTGCTGTAAATGCATCAATCTGGCACTGGCTGTGTACAACCGGCGGAAATGCGATGACAACATTCTGGCCTTCAGCAACAGCGGCTGGAGGCCTGGGTAATTCCTAAGGAAGCGCTGTACATGTTCATGACGTGAGCCAGGCAAAGGTACGTGTGTGAGTTTCCCACAACGCAGGCCTGCCAGCAGATTGGCCCTGTTGTCACACACAACCTTGCCATGCTGGAGTCTGTTGGAAGTTATCCAAATGTTCCTGTAGGGCACTTAGAATGGTTGCGCCTGTGTGGCTGAGGCTTCGCAACCTCAGGCCTGCGTGGCAACATCTGAATTGTGCACCGAAATAGCAAACTGCAGGTTGTTGCTGGCGGTAAACAGATGCTGCCGAATGGGAGGTGCTGGGTCTCCACAGCATAGTGTCAAAGGAGGAGGTGGAAGTGGAGGAGGAGATTGCATGGCGATGTGCTCTGGGTGGAGGTAGGTATGCAGGCCTTGCTGCAGCTGCATCTTCCCCTGCTGTCACCAGAGTTACCCAGTGAGCTGTATAGGAAATATATCTTCCTACTCCATGCTTGCTCGACCAACTGTCAGTTGTCAGGTGCACCTTGCCAGAAACTGCAGGACCACGGACACATTGCTCTGCATGTGTTCATGCAAAGCAGGAACACATTTTTCTGCAAAATACTGTTGCTTGGGCATAACGTACTGTGGGTTCGCACAGAGGAATGTGTAACGGAATGCATTGGAGTCTACCAGCCGGTAAGGGAGGAGCTCTAACACAATCAGCAGTGCAATTGCTGCATTGATTAGCTTTGTTTTGGGGTAATTTGGGCCAAATTTCCTCTTGCGCTCCATC
Source organism: Pyxicephalus adspersus (assembly GCF_032062135.1). Taxonomy (NCBI): domain Eukaryota; kingdom Metazoa; phylum Chordata; class Amphibia; order Anura; family Pyxicephalidae; genus Pyxicephalus; species Pyxicephalus adspersus. The sequence goes on from NC_092871.1 coordinate 35,136,456, forward strand.
ATCTGGGGGATGGAAGGTTGGACGCTGCTAATGCTAACCACAGAAAGATTAGACGATGGGGTAGAAGGTGTGGGGTAATGCAATGATGCCTGGTCTTAACTGCTAGCAATGCGACAAACAGCAGCCAATCTGCGTTGGAGCTCCTGCTCACCCCTGGTGGAGCCTGAAAATGGTAATGCTCAGCTACATGCCCTACTCAAATTGCTGGCAGCAGCACGGGTAACTTTGGTGGTAAAAGGAGGAAAGGCAGCAGAGGAAGATCTAGCAGTTTAAGCTTGCTTCTTTGGAGAGCTCTGTGCTTTAAACAGGTGTTCCCGCCAGGTTACCGGATGGTAGCTTTTTAAATGTGTGCTCATGCAACTTATACCAAGTTTGTTTGGGTTTTTGCCTCGTTTCAAGTGATGAGCACACAGTTTGCAGATGACCATAGTGTTTTCATCACTATAGATGCTAAAAAATGCAAATACAGGCGAACAGGGTCGAACTGGGCCGAAAGGTGCTCTGAAGCTGGTGCTTGTGGTTAGGCGGTCCATGATTGTTAAGTCACAGCTGTGATGACAGCTTCCAGCGATGGACAACTTTGACTTGCCTCACTGGTACATGAAGACTGCAGAGTGTGGGCAGCTTTTACCCTCTTCCTCCCTCTCCCCCTTTGAGGGCACTCTGCAACCTCCTCCTCCTCTTCTTCCTGCCTATGATGATCTCCTTGTTGGCCCCATGTCGGATCAAGGACACCATCATCATCATCATCATCAGAAGATGCTCTACACGAGACTTTCCAGCCGATGATGAAAAACTAGGAGGAACCAGTGTATCATGGACTGTGTGGGACACCTGTGAGGCCTGTGTCTGGGACTGGGATGAAGAGGGGGTACAATCATTTGACCCAGGCTGAGTCATGTACTCTTTTACCGCAAGCTGCGGTATTATTAGACGCATAACAAACTATATACTGCAGTATACACTGTATCTTTGTGTCTGTCTCTCAGTACAAGTGTGATACTGTGCACGCAGTCAAGGAGGGTAACTTGGCTCTGGCTGCGTGTATGTAACACACTGCTGACTATATATCTAACTATCTATCTATGTATCTATCTATCTATCTAATTATTTATCTAACGGGGAAACACTCGGCAGGCAGTACAGTAGATTTCAGGACTGCACCAATGCAGTACAATCCAACAATCTATCTGACTAATAGTGTGAGTGTGACACAGTCTAACAAAGTAAAGCACTTTTTTTTATCTTTGACAAAGCAAGCCAAGCAGCACAGAAAGGTTATGATGCTAGCAAATCACTGTCAGGAGTGGTAAATGCAACCTATATAGGCCAATAGCTGCCTGTATGGCATGCAGTGACAGACAGCCAATCGGCTGCGTGCCACAACAAACATGGAGGAGAGCATCCCTGCTGTTATTTGAGAGTCACAAGGCATTATGGGAGGGCCGAATCCGAGGCTTTGAATCCAGCAAAATTCGGGTCAGGTCGACCCGAACTAGAACAGTCATATTCGGGTCGAACATTAGAATAACCAGAATTCAAACAACAACACTAATAATCACCTTAAGGAACAATAGGAAGATGTAGGCGGTAATAAAGGCTAAATAAGTTCTGAATGCCCTGGAAAGGGCTGTCAAAATGTGCAGACACTATGTTATGCCATATCTGAGTCTGGTGTCTATTTAAATGTACAAAAAGAGAAACACCTTAAGACTTTTTAGGCATTAGTACTAACTCTGTATTTACATAGACTTTGACATTACTAAAAGCATAAAAAAACATTTTATTGGTATCCTTTAAAATATTTTTAACATCCAAGATATTACATTACATATGGTGTGTAGTCTCATGCAAACTTTCTACTCGTTTCGTGGAGTGAAGTGTGCTTCTTCTAGGACAGGGGTGTCAAACTCTGACCCGAGGGCCAAATTTTGCCCCCCAAATGAATTTTTGGCCCCCAAAATCATTCTAAATATGAATTGCAGCTGGCCCGCCGCTCCATTGAAATAGCACCGCTCCTAAAATTTCTGGCATCACTTGCATCTTTAGAACAGCGGCCTCTCTTCCTATGCATGGCCCCACATTGGACTGTTTTATTGACACAGGGAATTGTAGTAGCAGTGCTCTTTCTCTGTTATAGGCTTGTTCCAGATTGAATGTTAGGCAAAACTTTTTTGTTTCCATATGAAAAGGTTTTATATCTAATGAGAAGGAAAAACTTCCTAAAATGTTTTTTTAATAAACTTCAAGTTTGGCCCGCGACTTTGTCTAAGTTTTTAATTTTGGCCCTCTTTGTATTTAAGTTTGACACCCCTGATCTAGGACAAAAGAGACCTACAATATTGACTACTTATAATCACAAAACTCTTTTAACAGAATCATATACAATACCAATGCACCTACCACACATGACCATTGAAGTAAGTTATTATATAGATGATTTTGTTATTTTCTACTTGTTTTTGTATATGATTCTGTTTAAAGAGGTTTGTGATTATTAATAAGTGGTCAATATTGTAGGTTTTTTAGTTCCTGATGAAGTGGACTGCACACTGTGAAATGTGTAGAACATTTGCATGAGACTATACACCATATCACCATATGTAATTTAATATCTTGGGTGTTATAAATGATTTTAAAGAATTCCAACAACATTTTTTTATACTTTTAGGAATGTCAAAGTGTATGTTAATACAGAGTTGGTAATAATGCTATGCACTTCTGAATAGGGATGTGACATGTTAAAAATATTCACCAAGGAAATAGGTATAATTCTCTTCTAGAGATCCAGTGCCTATTAAGTTATTTTTTTTTAATGTCAGGTGTAATCCACCCTATAAAATGTTTTTATTAGAAGTATTCCTATATTACACATGACTTAAACAAGTGTAATATAGCAATATCAAATATACGAAATTAAACAGTACCTGAAACAAACAGTCTTGAAGCTCAGCTTAAAAACAGCAAAAGACAAGCTATCGCTATTGCCTTTGGTTCCCCTGCAGCTGATTTTTTTTTTCATTACTAACTTAACAAAAGTTTCAAAATCCTTTAGGTAGGCAAATGAGTTGAGTTGTAGTAGATTTAGTTATCACCGTGGTAAAATATTAGCATCAGCCTACACAACTCTTGGTATAAACCCCAAAGCCATGAGTTAGCTTGCCAGTTGCTTTATTTTGTTTTTGCATCTCAAAGTGCTTTTTATCCTTCCCTGCTCTTTCTAAATTTAGTTTCTTACTGTAACCTTTCCCAAGTGTCAGCAAGCACTTTTACTTTATATGGAGAGTATGAAACAGAAATCTTGCTTGTTGGAAAGCTGCTGAAAATATTACTCTTACTAGTCAAGATGTTGCTAGAGACATAGCTAATTTCTTTTTGTGTAACTCTGAAAAAAAGAAACACAGAGAAAGGAAATTACATTATCAGCATGTAGCTCCACTAGGAAGAACATTAAACATAACACTACCACCTACTGGCAGAATTCGTATTCACAGTACAAGAAATAAAAATGGCTGTTCTACCCATATATATATATATATATATATATATATATATATATATATACAGCATGTTACCAATGCTAATTCACAACAAACAATTAGAACCTGACCATGCTGTAAGATTTCGGAGACACTGGACAATGAAATACTTAGTATAGAAAACAAAGACAATCCATTTTCGGACATAGAATTGCAAGCATGTATCTCATCCTTGGTACCGGGTAAAAGTCTGGGCCCTGGTGGTGTTATGCCTCAATTTTATAAAACATTTCAAGATGTCCTAGGCCCATTTATGCTGTCTGTATTTAATGATATATCCTTTGCTTTTCCTACTTAATTGCTTGAGGCCCACATCACAGTACTACCCAAGCCAGGTCGGGACCCCACAGTATGCAGTAACTATCGTCCTAAATTGCTTACTAACTTAGATATTAGGATATACTCTAAATTGTTTGGAAATAGATTGAAATCTGTCCTTCCCCATGGTATTCATCTGAATCAAGCTGGTTTTACTATTAGAAGGGAAACGTGAGATAACATTTTGAAAGCGGTCTTTTTGATGCCGAAAAGGCATTTGACTGTGTAGATTGGGTATTCTTACAGGAAACCCTGATTCAAATCCGCCTAGGTCTAGTCATGTTGGAACGGATTCGGGCCTTATATACCGGTCCTAGTAGTACCAATGGTATCTTATCTGACTCTTTCCAAATAAATATTGCCACTCGACAGGGCTGTTCATTGTCCCCCCCTCTTTACATCCTAGTCATGGAACATTTGGCCATAGCTTTTAGAAATACCCCAATATTCGAGGTGTATCAGTTGGAGAGGATAATTACAAACTGGTAATTTTTGCTGATGATCTCCTTTTATATGTATCTTCACCTCTATCCCCATGATTATGAAAGAATTTGAACGATTTGGCGCCCTAAGCAATCTTAAAATCAATTATGACAAGACAGAAGCATTAAACATTTCTATACCAGATATCCAACTAACCATATTGAAAAGTAATTTTCCATTTCGGTGGCAACCTACATGCATTAAATATTTAGGAAATAATATAACCCCTAACTTAAATTCCCTAGCAGAGCTTACCTATAAACCACTATTACTGGGAATTTAATCCACCCTTCAATCCTATAATAATTTACAATTGTCATGGCTAAGCCCAGTGAATGTAGTCAAAATGGATATCCTTACCAAATGCCCTCTATTTATTTTATACCATCACAGCCCCACCTCCTGGCTATTTTCTTCCTAAATTGGAGCAGTAATTCTTTCTTTTATATGGAGGAATAAGAAAGCTTGTATAAGTAGGTCAATTATTACTAGGAAAAAGAACATGGGCGGATAAGCTGTCCCTGACTTTAAGCTCCACTATCAAGCGGCAGTACTCCACAGGATTGTGGACTGGAACCATAACAAACAACATAAGGTATGGATTAATATGGATGAGAATATGTCGTCCTGCTCTCTGCCTTTAGCTCCATGGACAAGACCACATTCTGGAACCCATCTGCCTAATACCCCTCCCACTGTGCTCTTTCCCTGTGGGATGACATGATTGCAAAGGGACTGCTCTCATCTAGACCTGGCCCATTAACACCTCTCTTTCAAAACCCGGAATTTCCTCCGGCCTTAGATGCAACTTTCTTTTTGATATGGAATAGAGAGGAACACCCTAGACTTACTCAGATACTTTCGCAGGGGGATATACCCTCTTTGACGGAAATACAGATTGCAATGTATCCACATTTTATCCACACGTTGGAAACCTCTGAATCATTAACTAGATCACCCAAGGAATTTGAAAGATTGATTCTCCAAACTGACAAGGTGGTACATGGGGTCGTCTCTATTTACAATATATTAGTGCATGAACTCTGCCCTAATATTCCACACTTTATTAGGTATTGGGAAGAAAAATTAGAATGTACTTTAGAACCTGAAGAAATTGAAAAGCCCTTTATGTATGTACATAAACTATTCAGATCCACGGTGCAGGTGGTATAGATGTCCATGGATTTGACCCCACATATGCACCTAATTGCTGGAAATGTGGTCATATCTGTGGTTCCATGTTGCATATTTGGAGCTCTTGTCCTCCTATTGAGAATTTATGGAAATGTACGCAAATTTATGCCCTAACCCCAAGATAATATTGTTAGCCATTCTTTCTGGCTCCAATAAAGCTATTAAATGGGGACTCCTGCTTCATGTTATTGTGGCAGGTCATAGAACAATTGCCAGACATTGGGGCTTTTCAGTAGTCCCTACTATGTCTTGGGTTGTGGAATTTGATAATATCCCATCATTGGAATCCTAAATACTATTGGAGGAGAAAGGTTCTCATGACAGGATGTCCTGGGACATCTGGGAATTTTTCAGACTATCCAGAGATATTAAACAGTTTTTAGATTAATAAGATGTAAGCAAATGCTTTATGGATTTCAGGGGTACTTCGTGACCAATTGGTACGATATATGGATAGATAGTGGTACTTTTATTGATATGTAGATGTTCCGCTATGCATATGTCAATGACCCTATGATGCTAATATGCTATATGGAGCTATATGAAGCTATTAGACCCTTCCCATTTTTCTCTTCTCTCTTTCTTTCCAGCTCAATTTCCTTTTTCTTCTTTTCTTTTTTGGTCTCTTTGTCCTCTTCTTCTACTTTGATGGGATATTCCCCAGTGTCAATATTTATAATATGTATACAACGCTGCACACTATGGTTTGTTTAATTGTACTTGTTGTTCTTCTTTTTTCTTTTATATCTTTTTGTAAAACTTTTTGGAAAATCTAATAAAAATCTATTATATTTAAAACTTATCAATATAATGATCTGTATGACAGCTAAAAAATCTAGTGCATTTGATATAAACATCACATCTGAATATCATATATATACAAGTGCATACATTTTCCTCTTCACTTTCTGCTGTTCAAGGCTGCCTGGTCCATCACGTGGCGGCAGGAGAGAGTCCTTGGTCATGACTAGGTTGCAACTTAGTGAACCATCAAGTCTGCCCGTTAAATGGAGAACATCAGGTCTTAATCTATTGAACTGCATGATCAAATTTAGTAATCTTGCACAGTTTCTATAACCAGAAAGTAGGAGAAATACACAAAAATTGAGTTTTTCAGTATAACAGAAAAACTATTTATGTGACTTCAACTAGGCTTAAATAAATAATTAAATAAGTATATGAAGATGTTATAAACTTATAAAATGCACTTTATAAGGAAAGTTTATTGTATTTGTATGTATTTTTGGCAGGCAATTAGCAAAGATAGTCTAATGAATTATTTTTCCTTCGAACGTGCCACCTCTTTACCAGGGCCAGAATACAACAAATAGTGCAGTGCTGGGAACTTCAGACTCCATACTAGTAATGTTTGAGAATGTCTGGCAATATCATGCTTTATTCCATAACCTTAACAAGTTTTGACAAATGTTTTCGAAGTGTTGCATTGACGTTTGAGTATTACATGCTTTTTTACAGGCAGTTATTTTCTGTGAAATTGCTTTTGGGCATTTACAAAGCACGCTAACAGTGTTTTGCAAGTGTTTCCATATAAACTATATAAACTATAAAAAGAGGTGAAATCACTTTTAAAATGCCATATGCATGAGTTTGTTTTCCAATATGTCTTATCATAATGATTAATGTAAATAGGTCTTGTTGAAAACAATGCATTTTTTGTGTCTAAGACATTTTCCAGCATGAGAAAAAGCAGCAGCCAGCTTGAAAATGATGAAAGTATCAGTCTAAAACTACAATTACATCTCTGTTATATTTGTAGTGCTGTTTCATTGTGGTTCATTTTAGGTGCGTTTTGCCTATCATTTTACACTTGGAAAGTGGCCTTTTTTTGGATGATGCATTTGAAGAGCTGTAAGAAGATTGTTTATTACAGCGCCCACCAAGTTATAAAAACAAACCCCAAACACCGCTGGCAGTAATTTCCACAAGTTTGTAATGGTTTTGTGGTTAATAGTATATGGGATGCTCACTGCCTCTACATTATGATTCATCAAATATACCCACATGCATTGCAGCACTTATCTAGAACTGTCAACACATCTGGACAACTTGATATCCAGTGATATAATGGTTTTTTTTTTCTAATCTGATCTGAGTTTTGGTATTTGTTTTCTTATGTTTCCTGTTCAGGAGATGGAATGTTATCTTGGGAACACCATGAGCCAGACACCTTTCGGCAACCTGCTAACAGAGAAGCAGTAAGTAACATTTGTACAGACATTCCACTCCAGTATGAAAATATTATGTGAAATACTGCTTCTTCCAAGTCTTTACAGAATACTAAACCAACACATTTAGGGCTGAAGTAAACTAAGGTATCTTTGGTTTTCAATTCCCCTGCTTCATTCTCAGCAGATCAGACAGATGGGTACCATTTATTTTGTGACATTTCTTGTTATTGCAGCCAAAGAGACAGGGGATGCTCTATCTATATGAGCATTTCTTTGCCTCTATTGTAAAAAATAATACCTGGAGACAGCCAGCATTAGCGAGCAGACATACACAGGGGAGGAAGGAATGGAAAGAAAGAATGTCATGAAGACCAATTGAAATATATGACATAATAAAAAAAAACTTGCATCGACCACTAGATTGCTTACCACTTTGATCCAAAGCCCTACCCATGCTGAATTAAAGGGATGGGTGATCCTAAATGGTGCCAATTGAATGATATAACCAATTTTTTTTTGATGTCCTACAAAGCCAAATCTGTGAAACGCATCAAAATGTAAGCAAGATTATTTTGATGTACAGTTTCATGCACTCATCTATTTGTTTCACAAAATGTGTTGTACATTTTATGCATTTTAATGTCAAATAAGAGTTTTACTAGTGACATGAGGCTTAAAGAAATGGGTTTATTAGGCAGTGCCTAAATAGTCAAATAATGTTTTTTAAATGAATATGGTTTATTATGGTTGGATGTGGCACCATTTACGCACTATAATTTTTTCAGTATAAAGTACTGTTAAAATAAATCACTGTTGTAAATAGCTGTAGAAATAGGAAATAAGAAATAGGTGTCATTCAGGTAACAACAACACAGCAAGCAAGGCTGCAGGAGTCAGACCGCTGGTAGTCCATGACCCAGCTGAGAAAGCAGTGAATCCAAAAAGCAATTAAGCTCATTGCATTTTTTTGTAGGAGTAAAGGGCAAAAGGGAAATGTTTTATGATGCACGATCTGCCTTTCTCTATGGTTAAAAACAAGACACATTACATATATGCATTGCACTGAAAATGAATTGCTTCCCCCAACCATGAAAGACAATCATGGTGCCATGTAAAGTGTAATTTGTGCCCCAAAAAGTTGGGCAATGGAAGAATATGAAGGTGATAATAAAGGTGTTGTCACATTAACAGATACATTGTGTCATAGTTAGAAATTCTGTTTTTTGTGCACACTTTAAAAAAAAATAGTTTAAATATTGTCAAAGGCCAAGTAGATATTTTTCAACTTTGGATGCTTGAAGGCACTTTCAGCAATGGTAACCTCAATTTGGAAGCTGATCTAATCAGCAACTTTCAGCTTTGCCTGTTAGCGTTAAGAGCTGGACCATCTTGTTACCATCCTTTTGTCCTTTTTCCAGTTGGCTCATCACTATGATGGTCAGCCTCAGTAGACAACATGAATGTCCAAGGTGGGAGGGGTCAACCAGAATTTTAAAGCTTGCTGAATAAATTAGTGCCATGATCTAGTTATCCTGGTCAAACATTAGGACTGCTGTACATCCATATAGACTTTTAAAATCAATGATATACTTTACATGTGTTTTATTACACAGGTTTTTATCCCCCCACCAAAATATTTTCCTTTATTTATTTATACAGAGACATTCCTATCAGCGCTCCTATGACTATTCATCGGGTCTTGGTTCAGTGAGACAGGCTGGAAGCTTGCCAAAGTACTCCAGCTCAAGAACTAACCGTGGTGTCATTGCTGACCCTCAGCAAGCCTCAGGAACTATAGTACAGATCGTTATTAACAACAGCCACAGGCACGGAAGAGGTAAACACAGAATAATGCAGATGTTGATAGTCACAAATTATTTGTTTCAGTGTACAGTGACTGGAGCTATATAGTATATTGTAGATACAAATTTTATCATATACTTGATATGCTTTCTTCATGGCAGCTGTTGTTTTGTCAGTACTGTTTGGCAAAAACCCATATTCAGTTAGGGAATTTGTCAGGTGTTAAAGTGCAATTAGGAATATTCAGAGCTGCCGTTGCCGAGTTGCCTTTAAAGTTGCAGGTTTTTAAAACCAGGATTTTACTACCATTGCACAAATGACACACAAATGTAGAATCGAGCTTCAGATTTTTTTAACACTTTCCTCAATGTCATTGGAAATATAAGGAAAAATGAGGAAAACAGAAGTTTTTCTGTAGTAACTATGGGTCTGATTTATTAATACTCTCCAAGACAGGGGAAGTTCCCCTTTACTGATGAAGCTGGATGATCCAGCAGACCTGGAATGGATTTCTTAAAAGTCATTTGCTATTTGTTAGCAAATGTATTCAGTCCAGGACAAGATTCATTCCAGGTTTGTTGGATCACCCAGGTTCACTGATAAAAGTGTATTTTCTACAGCCTTGAAGAGCTTTAATAAATCAGGCCCAATGTTTCCAATAAAGCAGAGAATTCACATCTTTAATCTAATTTTAGGTTTGTTACCTAGCATTACTAAGGCAAGATTTTGGGCATGGGCTCGAAAAATATATGTATTTCCTGTTTGTAGAAGGGTGAATCATATTTCTCATGTGTTGTGCAGGTAAATGACTAAGGAAAATAAATGCACTTGCAAATGCAAATATAAAATACAATTCTTTATATCTGATTTTAAACCCCAAGTAAACCATTACACACTCAGAATGGCATCAGGCAAGCATGCTACATCTTATTCAGCATGTAGGTGATGGCAGCCTTGCAAAAAAAATACCTGTCTGTAGAAACACAACTTATTGTCCCCTGAAATGTAATACAAAGGATTAAAGCAGTCTTGAAGGCTCTTTAGAAGTTTTTTTGGGTGCTGACATAAGCATGGTGAAGACAACTTAGGAAGTCAAGCCTGGAATCTATCTATGATGGTTCTATCTTGGTGGGCATTCGCTAAAGCTGCGTACACACCTGCAATTTTTCTCGTTGGAAAGGAACTTTCACGATCCTTTCCAACGAGAAAAGACTGCACGATGCATGAACGATGCTGTACATACAGCACCGTTCATGCTCTTTGTTCTGATCGGTCGTCGTCCATCGTCCATGGATCCGCCAGGACGGTCGTCGGACGATGGACGACGACCGACTGTACACACGGCAGATTTTCGCCCGATAATTGGCCGATACCGATTATCGGGCGAGAAAAATTTGCCGTGTGTACGCAGCTTTACACTCTAAATCTATAGTCTAAAGGTAAACAAACTGCTTGCAAAACATTATAAAATGCCTTGCACATTGTAAAATGCCTTTTAAAGTGGTATACAATTTTATTTCTTTAGCAGATTCTTGGTGAATTTAGTTCTGATTTATTAAAAAGTATTTTACCAAAGTAATAATGCTTACTGTAACCACTAACTGAACAGCTCCTCAGTTATGCCAAGGTAAATAAACTCTGCATTACCAACAGTAACAAAATTCCTCTAGTAGAATATATTATCCGGGGATTTAGAAGTAGGCATTTACATGCAAATAGAGCAAGGTTCATTAATCATTTCATAATTTACATAACAGTTATATTCTGAAGATGAATGCCTGCCATGAATAGCAATGCCTAGAGAGAGAACATGTGCACCACTGTTTCAACGAACAATATTGTTTCTGATACCTACACTACAGTCTGTTTTAGACATCATATATCATTTTAAAGCAACTCATTCACTATATTATACATGCCAAATCAAACTATTCCTAATAAAGAACAGAAAAAATACGTACTTCGGTTACTTGTATTGCTAACCACTGCTCCAATGCTGAGAAATGGTCTCATGAAGTGTACTGGGAAACCAGCACTCCAAATTTAGTCAACCTCCTTGATCCCCTACAGCCCTCATTTGTTCTTTCTTTTGAGGTCTATACATTACAGGATACAAAATTAATGTGGAGGTCAGAAGGAATTTATAATTTCCCGGGTCCCATAATTCTACACTTTCACATTCAGGCCCATGGGAATTGGAGCCTAAAAAACATGGGTTTAGAATGACAGTACATGGGCATATGGGCCAGTGATATGTAGACAAGGTACTCATGATCCCCAGAGTTCACACAACATAAAAAAGCATGAGGGTCCATTGGAATAAGTATACAGATCAGGATATATGACTATATTCTGGCTTTCCTGATAAACATAGAGTTTTCAAGTTAGTGTCTCAAAGTTTTAAAGTCAATGGTTTAGCCTATTAGCCAGACATCTAGCATTTTTAGGATAGTCAGTCCCTTTTCAAAGAAAAGTAGACATAATAATGAAGTTATTATAATTGGTGTGGGGCTATTCATATTGCAAAAATGAAAAGGATGTTAGGAACTGTGATTTTTGAGGGTTCACATGACCCTATAAATGTAAGGTAAAGTAAGCATAAAATTAGTAACAGTTAAGGTAATTTGCAGACAGGCTGATGGGGACAGTTTAAAGGACAAAGGAGAAATCGAGATCACAAATCTGGGCAAAATCAAATAGACTATAGGGTTTAAACCATGTTTTAATCCCATATCAATTGTATTGAGCTTAGTGTCCATGAACAGCCCACCTGGTTTTACAGATTTCTGCAGGTCCAGGCGATCTGTGCCTCGTTTAGTTTCACCCACCTTACAATCCTCTGCTGCCAGCACCAGCTCTGCTAAGGCGTCACCTCCTCAGCTCACTTCCAGGCCTAGGTCATGTGACTCCCAGTCAGCTGCTCCACTACCTCAGAGGACAAGAGTGTTTGAAAGACGTGATCCCCCTGCTGGTTAAGATGTAAACACCACCTACCTCTAGTCTCCAGGACCCCCTCTGGTGGTAGGATAGGATGCAGCGGGTCACATGGCTCAATCCATCACATGACGTGCCCTTAAAAGGAAGTGAAGGGCAAAAGGAAGTTGCCTAATCAAGGAGTTCCTTTGGCTCCGCTTCCAGATTCCTGTTGTTTGCTTCTCTTGTTCCTGATTCTTTGTGTATTGACCTCGGCTTGACTTTGACTACTCCTGATCGCTGCCTGCCCTGACCTCTGGTTTGCCTGACTACTCTCTGCTCCTTGTTTTGATACCACGTCTTGTTTGTGCTGTCAGCAGTCACCTGCCTCTGCGTGCACGGGGGCCACAACCTGGCAGTTGCCTTCAGCTCAACACCCTCACCTCTAGAGGCTCTGGTGAAGACCAGGCAGCTGCTTAGACTCTTCGCCCTGTGCACGTCTCTGCCAACTTAGCTGGTGACACAAAGGGTCCACCGTCCTGCCTTGCAGCACCCTGACACCTGGGCCTTGCATTAGGAGCTAAATAAGGTAAAAAGGGGTCAGAAAGATGAGCCCAGAAGGGGTGACTCTTGCACTCAAAAATAAATTTTATTGAGTCAATATTTTATTTGCGTGGTGCTGTTGAGGCTGGTGGATGAGAAATTGTTAGCGCTTAGAACAGAGGAAACCAAATTTCTAGTAGACCTGTAGCTGGGCTTTGAGTTATGCAATGTGGTGCCTTTACTTTTGAATCATAAGAATTTAGATTGTATGTTAAAACGTTTAAGTAGATGAAAAAGAAAGAAAGCTGAAGATATAATAAACAGAGCGAGGGAGCCAATTGGGCCACCTCTGGAGAATTCTACTATTTGTATTATATTCAATTTCTTTTCCAAATTCAGGTATTCCTGCAAGGGTATATCACTCTTGTTTTAAATGATTGTTTAGTACTTGGCTCTATGCTGTTATCGATGCTTTACAGTATGTTGATGAATAACTTTTAATATCAGTCAAGGTGTCTGGCAACATTAGACAATTTGCAAAAATGTTTACTCCAAAAAAAGAGATTCCAAGTAAGTCTGAAAAAAGATAATTATCAACCCGTTTTTATTTGTCTTAAAAAGGATAAAACTTATTTTAGTGAAAATAGTACTAGATAAGTGATAACATAATGATATTTGCCATTTTTTTTTTACTTTGTTTTCTTTATTATACTATACTTTCTTTATTCTGTATCCTATACTCTTTACCAGATTATTGTTAGTTCTTAACCAGCACCTGTGTTTTCTGCAGTATGTGTCTCGAATGGGAAAACATACTCCCATGGAGAATCTTGGCACCCCAGCTTGCGAGCATTTGGAGTAGTGGAATGTGTTCTGTGCACGTGTAACTTCACCAAGCAGGAGTGCAAGAAAATTAGCTGCCCAGAGCAATATACATGTAAATATCCACAGAAAATAGATGGCAAATGCTGTAAAGTTTGTCCAGGTAAGTTTAACAAAAACTAAAAACACAATTGTAAACAAAATTGAGGAACCTTTCAGTTAAAGGCTGCATTTCACATGCATCTGCTTTCAAAATGCTGTGTTCGACTTGAAAAGGCTGTGTTGACCTACAATTCAAAAGCACCTTGATAGAAAATGCTGCTTCTACAAGAACATTTACAGAAGCCCAACTTTTTAAACTTCAGGGCTAAGTTTAGTCAACAGTCTCACTATCCAATGAATGTGCTAATATTGTCCATTAAAGTGTTCTTAAAGGATAGTGAATCAGTCCTTGATTGGTGCTTAGCTGCAGGGGTGGCTTCAGTAGGAGCTGGTCCTTCAGCAATGCAACAAAGATTAGAAAGGCATACAGAAGTGTGTTTTATAGCTAAGTATTATGGATAAAATACTTAACAAACTGAATATAGAGGCTGTGTATTCCCTTTGGGCAAAAATTGGTGTATTTACCTTTACATTGGCAAGTAGAACATAACTGTTAATATAACTATAGTATGACTATAAGGGAGGACATGGTGCAACTGTTCTTGGGCCAATCTATTACTGAATATTTTTATTCACATTCAGCATGCTCCGCATACTGTCTGTGCAAAATGATGCAGACATTTGTGTACTTTAAAATAGCAACCCAAATGCTGAAACAGGCCTTAAATGGTAATTTATTGTGACATGTGCAGTCCTTGGAGCCTACAATGTATTGGATCCCTGTGGTACGTAGTTGTGTCTCTGTATTGTGCTTTGTGTATTTTCGACAATGATGTATGGTGCATAAAGTTTTAAATTTAAATTTATAATTTAGAGTGAAAAGAAAATATGATAGAAAATATACCCTTTACGCCAATATGGTTTAATTATTAAAAACAATAAATGTATTTGCAAATATGACTAGTATTTGTATTTTGTAAATATTTCACTCAAATGCCTCCATAAAGTATACGTTTGAAACACATATATAATCATTGTTTTGAATTTGTAATTTTGTCCTATGTCCTATGGTCTAGTTACCCTTTCTAGATACCACAGTGACCTTTGCTTTAGTTAAGCAATACAGGTTGGTGAAGAACTAACCCAGTCTGCTGACTAGACATTGAAGGAACTGATGTACTCTGATCATCCCACTCTGTTTTCCTGATGAATGATGATGTTCAGGGCTAGATTGAAATAACTAGGGAGAATATACTGTCTTAATTGACTCCCTCTAGCAGTTTACTGTTCTTTAACTAGAAAACTAAACCAGGACACCACCAGGACAAGAAGTGAAGAGAATTTCCTAGTTTGGACAAAGACACAACATGAACACACTCCAACTGCTTTCCTTACCACTATTTTACACTACCTGATGGCATACTGCCTCTAACCGAACTGTACAGGTCATCTTTAAACTAGGGAATTGTAGGATGACTAAATGATGAAGATCTTCCTGCAGAGGGAAGCTTATGTTTAATATTCCTGTACATTCTAGTTCAATATTTTGTATGAATAGCAGCTTTATTTGGCTTGTGAAAATGTAAAATTCTTGGTGACTTTCCCACAGGTCAGCTGAGGATATTTCATTGCTTAGATTCAGCACTAAGATAAAGCAGGCATCTCTATTCTGGTAACAATTACTAGCAGGACATACATCTTTAATTTGGGCTCAAAACTGACACCAACATCTGATGTAAGAATTTAAAGATTGGTTCTTCGGGAGTCCTCCACTAATGGCTTCCAGAAATCTCTTCCCTTAAAATACGAATGTGTGCATTATTCAAAATATCTAGGTAGGTCCAGAAAAGCCATGTGTCATCATTTCTACATGATTTTACCTTCTTCATCACTTGCAATAAACGAACCAATTAAACAATACCAATATTCATGAAATAGTACTATTAGCCAGAATTGTTTTAATGGACAACAATACATCAATTTATTTTCATATCTACATAGGTTATATAATGTAATAAATATTGTAATAAAATATCCGTAACTACCCCTGCAGACCCATACAAACAAATCGGACAGATTTATAAAAATACATAAACTAGATACAACATTCTGGACAAGTATGTGTGTTACCCTAACACATGCAGTGTATGCATAACTGTATAACATTGTATCCAGACTTGTGTTATCCAATTCTGTCAATAACACACTTTGGGGTCTATTTATAAAGCAGTAAATCTGAAATTCACTGAAGAGTTCTTTGGCACAGAATCATCCAGGTCCACATTTCAATGTCAGTAGTTGATTCTTTACCTGTTAATGTTTCAGTGAATGTCAGATTATTTGCTTTTTAAATAGGTTTGTGTCCTTTAGGGCTTAGGTCCCAGTAAAGCCCATCAATGACAGTAATTTCATTTTTTATTACACAGTTAATTGGATAGCACTTTTGCCTTTGCAGTGCTAGGTCACAGGTTCAAATCTTGGCCAGGACACTATCTGCATTTGAGTTTGTATGTTCTCCCCATGTTTGTGTGGGTTTCCTTTGGGTGTACCAGTACCTCCCACATCCCAAAAATTGTTCTTAGACTGTGCTACTGATGTATGACTATGATAGGGACGTTAGATTGTGAGCTCCTTTGAGGGACAGTTAGTGACATGACTATGGACTTTGAAAAGCGCTGCATAACTTGTTGGCGGCTATACAAATACAAGTTAATAATCATTTATTGACTTCATCATGCAACTATATACTCATGTGAGCATTGCTTCAGCTACTAAAAGACAGTTTCTCCTTCTCCAACAAAATACTGACAGCCTCAGAACAACTAGAACATTGGTCAGTGTTCCTCTAAACCACGGAATGAAGAATTTGCATGGGGAAGGTGTAATTTTTACTCTTGTATCATAACTGAGGAGGCAATTTTAGAAATTTCTTGTGTTCTCCTCGATCTGTCAATACTGTGCGTTCATTGTTTTTCTATTTTGTTTTTTCTTTTCAAAGAATTAGTCTTCCATGTCCCATGGAATTTACAAACCAGTTACCCCATTTCTTAATTTTTTATTAAACGGGTTATTATTATTCCAGAACATATTGCATCATATATGCATAAAAATATATTTTTCCTATTGTTTTCTAAAACAATTTTAGGCTATATTGCCTATTTATTTTCTGTGTTTTGTTATAGAGGAAATCCCAGATCCACATTCAGGTGACAAAGACTACTTATGTGAAGAGACCATTCCTGTATTTGAGTCTGTGTTTTTAGAGAAAGGAGAAACAGTCAGAAAAATAGCAGTGATGACAGACAATTCTGC
This sequence comes from Pyxicephalus adspersus, assembly GCF_032062135.1. NCBI lineage: Eukaryota > Metazoa > Chordata > Amphibia > Anura > Pyxicephalidae > Pyxicephalus > Pyxicephalus adspersus. The sequence goes on from NC_092871.1 coordinate 35,153,674, forward strand.
AGTGGCGGAAATTCACGTGTGGATAATCCAGAAAGGTAATCAGACAATATGAGGTTTATAAATGCTGCTTTTTGGCTTTGGCCTTATGCCGGACATGATGAGATACAAATGTACTGCTCCATCTGTATAGACAATGAACTTTTGTCTTTGTAGGGGTTCTGCGCCAGTTTTACACTGAAAAAATGTCCAAGGAAGAATTTGAAGAACAACAGGAATTCAAGCAGATAACAAGGACGACAGCAAGTGAGTTCCCACTTCTCTAAGCATGAAAATATTGGAAAGCCAGTTATCTGACTTTGTCTGGTTTATTACAAAATTAAAAAGCAATGTGCATGAGTACATTGATGCCACATATGTTGTATCATAAGTCTGTGCTGTATAATATAACATTAAATCCAGTAAAATAACTTAGTTTTTACAGTACTTTGTACGGTTATAAGCTATCGCCTTTTGTGTAATTCTATTTTTTAATTTCTTTTTCTTTAGTCAGTTAACACCGTTACATAGAAAGGAAATGCAGTTACTTTGTAGTGCTGAGGCAGACACCATTAAAATATTTGTGACTGTCCCCCCATGTTAATTGTCAGAAAAACCATACCAAACTAGGGGAAGATCCCATCCTGGTTTCATACCTGTATTTTAAATTTTTTTTAGGCCAGTGGAAAATCTTCAGTGAGGGGGAAGTACAGATCAGCCACATGTGTGAAACTCGAATTTGCCGGACAGAGCTGGAAGACTTGGTGAAAGTTCTGTACCTGGACAAGACTGAAAAGGGTCATTGTTGAGAGCAAAAAAAATGTACGGGAAAAGAAAATCAGAGGCCGCCTAAAGACATTGGTTTTGTAGCTGGACTGCAGGCTGATTCTGCTTAAGTCAACATTGTCGCCAAACCCAGAATGCAGGGACTAATAAGCATGGTGTGTTGCAGAAAAGGAACTGGCAGATCCAAGTGTGTAGGAGCCTGTGAGCAGTTAAACTCTTCCTGGTTTGCCTTAGAGGGCTGGCATAACTATGAAAAACACACAGGTTTCTTCTTTATGAGCAAAAAAAAATGTTTATTTGGAAAGTAAAAATTAATGGAATAAGCATAATTTAATAGACGGATGGAGGGCTGTTATGTAGCTGGGTATGTGTGCGTCTGTCTAAATATACCTGGCTAAACATCTATCTGGTTGTCCAAGTGTGGCATTTATTAACAGTGACACATCCCATTGGCAATGACACAGTGCTGCATGATTTTGCCACTAAATGTGAAATTGCTTGCTTATAATACATCTTAAGTTGCATAAAGATCTCCATTCCTGACCTTTAATGGTTGACTGTGTGCACTTTTTACAGGTTTTATATTGCAGGACAACCTGAAATAAACATGGATATCAAAGTCCCCTACCACTGTGATCACACAGCTCAGCCAAATAAACTTGGAATTAACCCTTTAGCCTTGCTAGAAAATATCACCATGGCTGGGTAGTTAAATACATTTAATGAAATAAAAAAAGGAACCAGTAATGGGGGAAAATGTTTTATTGGATTGTTTGTAAAAAAACATATTCCTAAAACAGTATCACAGATTACTTGGTTCCTTCGGCAAAGATAAAAGAACTAACTCATGGGAAAAACAAATGGTTATGGATGGGTTATGTTGATGGTGACAACATCACACCATGTTGGACTAAAAACCAATAGTACATCACATTCTTTAGCAATAATCCATAAGTATAAGTATGCAAACCATCCTTGCTCTGAATGTTTGTCTTCCACTCAGGTTCAATGAATCCTGTAATCCTAATCCTATCTCTGGTTCACACTTCCATTTTAGTCTACTGTTGGATGCTGCTGTTTCCCCCTTTTAATAACCATAATCTTTATTTTCACACATAAAACTGTATCCTATACAAAGGTATTGTCACAGTTAATGTGTTTCTTTGTTGAGTTTTGGTATCTTGTAAATGTACGTGTTGTACTACTTTACAAAAATTTAAATAAAGAGGACATTCTAAAAAGGAAAACTTGGCAGGGCAAACATTTTGAAACTGCAGTCAATTTTCACTGTGAGAAGAAAACGCCATGGCATGGTGTCAAAGTATCTGAGACACACAATGGTCACCATGCTGCCAGCTCATTTGCCAAATGATTAACAAAGGAGATTGACAGACTGACACCTTTAATTTGTTTAAGGAAAAAACACATGACCGTATTCTGTGTAATGAAACAACTTTCACTGTTTTCATGGCACATTGACTAAATTAAAAAGAGAGCAAAATAAACTTGACCAGGGTAGCTCGGACCTTCTAGCCCATCCCTTATAAACACCATTGTCATAACTACCACCTACTACCAAACCTCCCCCTGCTTACCAGCCACTCCCCCCCATTAAATATCCCAACACAAAATCTTGGATTTCAAATTGGCTGGTGGAAGGAAAGAGTATATTCACCTGCCACCAGCAGCCAATCAAGGAGTAAGAAAGTAACCCAACCCATATTACCAACCTCTGTATCAGTAAACCACTGTAAACCCTATCAAGCCCAACCCAGTACCGGCACCAAATCCTAAAAACCGTATCACGTCCTACTGTGACCATGGAATAACAGCAAAGACCACCCCGCCCAACTGACCTCTTGGAGCAGCGCCCAATCCCTTTTCCGGCACCCAAACTAGGAGTAACAACATATACCAACCCCAACTATTACCCAATAGGGAAATACAGCACCCCCAACCGGCACCAAGGCGTAAGCCCGCATACAATCCCCAGTACTGACCACTGGGGGAAACTGGGTTGACATCCTACAGCAGAGACCCCAGTGATTAATACTACATACCCACCCCCAAGAACTGAAGATTGTGGGAAATCAAAGACCAAGCCCCAGGACAGACACCAGGGGTAATACAGCATACCATCCCCCACTACCACCACCCCTGGAAACACTGAATACCACCCCACCTGCTAAGGACCTCAGGGAATAAGAACGCATATTAGCACCCTTAAACTGACCCCATGTATTAAACTTGTACAGCCCCCCTTTCCGCACTGGTATCAGGGGGAAGCCCATTATACCATCCACCCCCAGAACTGCCCCCCCCGTGTTACCTAGTGTAAACCATCCCACCGGGCTGACCCTTGGCACAGTAGCAGATCCCATCCCACCATACTGACACCCCGGAGTAGTAGAAAATACCGCCCCCCCCACCGCAGACCTAGGAGAAATAGAGTAAACCCCCACAGTACTAACCTGGGCGTACTAAAATACACCAACCCCCCGCACTGACACCTAGAGTACCAGCCTAAACTATTACCCAAATTGCACCCAAGACCAGAATACTGTCTATCCTCCCCCCTGCGCTGACAACAGCGCCTAGACCGTTCACCATCCCACCGTACCCGCACACAGGAGCAACAATGAAACAGGCTTACAGGCTTACAGAGTTTTGTATTATAGATTTATTTGTCGGCGGATGATGAACATGAGAAGAATGCATTGTTGATTAATGTTTATATTTATTGTCATGTAAAAGTGTGAATGAGTTAGTTTTATATACAAACTGCTCTTCACTAGTTACTTTGGTTGTAGCAATATTCAGGTTAAGTGAAACTATGGAAATCAGACTCATTTAAAAAGCATTTTGATTTCTAAAACATGGCAATATTTTAATTATTCATACAACAAACAAAGCACTTTCAGCTTAATTGTCCCAGCTGGTAACAAGAACAAAGACAGCTCTGTTCAAGTTATGTCAAAGATTTGAGCCGGCTGAGCATTATAAAATTTAGGAAGGAAAAGGCGATGTCCAGTCATTATGAGTTTGCAGTTATTTTAAACACGATGCCTTTATCTCACAGCTGGTCTTTTCAGTGAGATGGATTCTTCAGTCTGAAAGCATCCGCAGGGTAAAACAAAAGGGGCCTGCTTATTTGAAAAGAACTGTGGATGTGTGCACAGCATTTACCGGGTGCAGACACATTCCTAATGAGCTCTTGGCGAGGAATGGTGCTGCCCATTTTAACTTGTGTCCACTTCACAGCACTGCTGATAGAGACTGTTGGGTATGTGTTAGATCTGTAAATGAGACCAGGAAATTGAATGTTGCATAATCCTTCTGGCTTTGATGTGCGAGTAGCAACAATTAATATGGTTTCAATTATTCAGTGTCTTCTCAGTTAAGTTGATGAACTTTAGAACTGTTTACAAAGGGATGATCATGTGGCCTCTATTTAGTCGAGGTATTTTACAGTCTAGGTTACATAAATATAAATATCTTAAACAGCAGTAAATATGAAGATACATTGTTCTTCGTACATCGTGATATGTGATAAAACAAAGGCCTGTCTCCTATTTACCAAACTCATACCTAGCTCACCTAACCAGTTTGATTAGACAAAAACACAACAGTTTTGCTAAGCATTACACACTGGGGAGTCCATTTAACCAATTTTGTGCATCCAAAATAATTGTGATGAACGAGATACACAAGATAGACAACTTAGACATCTATAGGGGCATCAACAACCCCAAAAGCAAGGCTCCTTGTCCAAAAATGCAAATTAAGGAAGAGCATGATGGCCTGAGAATGGATTCAATGTCTTCATTCTAGTATTGGGATGTATTCACTATAGAAGTATGGCAGCAAGTTCCAGGCAAAGTTGTTCCAGGTTTATTAATGCAGAGGTCAACTCCGGCCAAGTACTACTGCATACTACTGCACTACTTTTTTTTGCATAGTTGTTTCAAAATATTTAGGAGACACAACCTAGTTTTTGAAAAAGTTATGCTTGTAGTACCACCCCTTTCCTCTGAGCTACCTATATTTCAGAAAATGGTATAGAGTACACTGAAAAAAATGTAGTGGTGTAAAGAAATCAATAGACATACTGGAAATCCTGAATATCTCAGATGGAAACACATATATGCACAGCTGATCCAGAGGAAGGTGAAACAAATCTTTTAAAAACATGGTTCCACTTACTTGCAATGATTCAACAGTCATTGGTGTCATAGCTTTTAAATTTTATTACTTGCTAATATTCTGTATTTCTAGAAAACCATCAAGCTTTTTCCTAAAACAATCTATAGATTAATATTATACTCCAGATGCAAAGAGTTCTCCTTGTCCTTTGCAATAACCCTAATGTAAAACATTTTGAAGCAAGTAATTGATGAGGCAATGCATGATGTGGTATGTTCTAGTATCCCAGCACTGACATAGGTATGTCCCATCTGTGGTCTGCACTGTGTATCATGAGCCGTCTCATCATTCTACCCTCAGTGTAGTCTATGGAGCTAAATGCTGAGCTCCCATCCTGGTGTAATGTCACCAGCTGCACTCTTGTCCCATGTAATTTGTGCAGCCACCAACAGTGCTCCTGTCTCGGTTTAATCTGTAGAACTACTACCGTGTTTCCCCGATGATAAGGCAGGGCCATCAAATAAGACAGCCCCCCCTTTTTAGAGAAAAATGTAAAATAAGGCC
>NC_092871.1:35159863-35194279 GCF_032062135.1 Pyxicephalus adspersus
AATGATTGGCACAGATTGATCAGAAGTGGACATGAATGGCACATGAACAATAACTGTGTACTGTAGTCTTCATGGGTAAATAAGGCATCCCCCTGAAAATAAGCCCTAGAGCATATTTTGGCCTTCCAAAAAAAATAAGACAGAGTCTTATCATCGGGGAAACAGGGTAGTAGCACTTCTGTGCTGGTATTATACCTGAAGCTGTCAGCAGTGCCCCTGTGGCGGCATAATCTGCATATCTCCATCAGTGCTCTTGTCCTCTTGCAACCCAGAAGCTGCCATCATCGTGGAGATGATTGTATGGAGGCACTGCCAGCACTACTGTGCTAGTGTAATCTGCACTTATTTCCTTAGCTGCATAGTAACATTCATGCCATGCATTGGTGCAATTCTGTTCATTCTGAAAGTCACTCTTGCAGGGTGACACACTATAGTGAACAATACACTATGAAACAGTGCCACTATTTGGGGCAGCATTCAATGCTCCGACAAACTAAGAGCTATCTGTGTAGGTGGTGCCAAATGATGAAAGTGTTCTGCCCACCTCAGGAAGGATCCTTTAGTTTCCACTATGGTCGTCTGCAGACAAGGGGTATCATTTGAGAATTAATACTAGATTTTCTGATACTTTGAAATTCAAGCAAGAGACTCCCCATCGCTAGTTTGCACATAAACTGTTTCCCTTTTCTTTCCCCCTTAAGACAGGCATTGTCCTTTGGAGTCTTAAGCCTTATTTTCTGCTGGATTTGTATTTCAATATTTTTATTGTTTTTTTTGACAATTTTTTCAAAAAAATTAAAAGAACAAAATGTTAACAAGTTGCATAGTACAAAAATAGTGCAAAACTGCTCAAAACCAATGTTGCCACATGAATTTCAGTACACAAGTTGAGGTAGAGCAAGACAGAATCCAAAGTCACAGTAACTTTCATATACAATATAAAAATAGAAATCAAGAGCAAAGCAATATAAGCATTCAAAAACATACACAATAGACCAGACAGGAGGGGTCAGACAAGACAAGACTAGGAGAGGAAAAAAGGAGGGAGGTAGCCAGTGTTGAGATCAAGTAACTTTCCGCCCGTACTGCTTTTCAGGTGCCTGGCAAACGGGAACAATAAGCCTTCCAGGGGTCCCAAATCGTATCAAATTTGACCATTGTGTTTCCAAGAGTATGGGTCATCCTATCATTCACCATGACCCAGTCCATTTTAGAATAAAAAGGGCTTAATCGTAAAGTAGTGGATTTCCATGATTTCGCCAAAGTGATACAAGCTGCCAACAGCAACAACTTAAACAGCTTCACAGAGGACTTGTGGGCATCCAGGTCAAATTTGCAAAATAAAGCAGTAATTGGAGAACACCTTATATCTCTCTCTAGAACCCGAATAATATTAGAAAATATCTCTCTCCAAAAAGCTTGGGCAAGCGGGCACGACCACCACATATGTAACATTGTGCCCCTAGCATCACAGCCCCTAAAACACCTAGGGGAAGCTGAGGAGTGACACTTGGAGAGCCGCTCAGGCACCAAATACCACCTTAATGTCACCTTGTAATTTGCCTCGACCAGGGAAGGGTTGAGAAAAATCTTGGAAAGCAAGTACGATACCTCATTCCATTCCTTCCTGGAGAGTGTAATACCCAGGTCCTCCTCCCATTAATACATGTATTTTATTTTATGCTGGGAGGAAATCAAAACTTCATATATAGTCCAGATTTGACCTTTTGTATCAGCTAGGGATCTACATGAGCTTTCAAAAAAAATAAGACACAGCAGACAAGAAGCCAAACGGATTTTAGAACAATCAAAGGATCGCATTTGCCTGTGATGGAAATATTCATGGTAAGGGAGTTCTTTTTTGCTAGCGAGGTACTCAAGACTAAGTACGTTGCGTGTGTCTAATGCATCATGAAACCTTACAAATCCTTTGTCAATCCACCATTTAAAGCTGCCTACATTAGCTCCTGGGAAAATTTCTAGGTTGTTCCAGAGGGGGGAAAGGGGGACATGAGCTGAGTAAAGATCATACCATATCATTATAGAGTGGCTTAAGTCAGGACACTTCCGGTATTGTCTGAGTATCCTAGGGATGCACATTAAAGATGCTCTCCTTCCCCGCGATACAGCAGATTCCTCTATATCTACCCATTGGGGCTTTATCCCTTGTAATGTGAATAACGAGAATTGAGAAATTTGGGCCGCAATAATATTGATGAAAAGAGGGAACCCCCAGGCCTCCCTGGGAACACGGGATCAGCATAGTTTCCCTCTGAATCCTACTTTGTTTACCTCCCAGGTAAAGTTCATAACTTTCCCTTGAAGAGAAGCTAGAACCGGAGAGGGAACCAAAATTGAGAGAGTACGGAAGGGATATATTATCCTAGGCAGAATATTCATCTTGACTGCCGCTATTTGGCCCAACCCAGATGGGCGGCAGAAGCCAAATTATTCAGGTCTGAATAGATTTTTTAGAGTAGAGGGGTATAATTAGCCTGGAACAGGGGGTGAAAGAAGGGGGGTTAATTGAATCCCTAAATACTGAAGCGAGATGGGCTCCCAACGCAAATTAAAGTTTTGTTTAATGAGAACAATTTGGGGCACAGGAATATTTATGTTAAGAGCCTGGGATTTAGACTGGTTTACATGTAAGCCCAAAATCACAGCAAATCTATCCAAAATACCAAAGAGGTTAGGTAGAGTAACATGAGGGGAGAAAATTTACATTAAAATATCATCAGCAAATAATGCACTTTTGTGCTCTCTTATGCCACACTGTATTACCCTAATATCTCCATTTTCCCTGATTGCTAAAGCCAAAGGTTCTATTGCAATAGCGAAAAGGAGGGGGGGATAGCTGGCACCCTTGTCTCGTACCTCTCTTGATAAAAATGTTGGAGAAGAAGAAGCCCCCCATTGAAATATTCGCTAGGGGATTATCGTACAATGCTCTCAAGGTATTCAAAAAGAAGGTACCGAAGCCCATCAAAGACAAAACTTTAAACGTAAAGGGACAGGAAACACTATCAAATACTTTCTGCAAATCAATAGCTAAAAGCATTGTTTCTCTCCTAATATCACCATCCCAGTTATCATTTAACAACAAAATCAGGTCTATGGTGCAGCTCGTTTGGTCAGGGGCTTGCCTGAAGAGCATAAATCCCTCTTGATCATGGTGGATATATGTACCGAGAAAGGAACTCAGACGATATGCCAAAATAAAAGCGCGATTAGCTTCCAACGGAAGGAAGTTGCCCTCTCGTAGAAAATTATAATATGAAACTAAATGAGGAGTCAACTGTGAAGCGAAAGTTTTGAAGTAAACATAGGAGAATCCATCTGGGCTGGGGGCGCTACTGGACTTTAAACCCTTGAGTGCTTTGAGTACTTGCTCGCCCTTAATGAGTTGCTCTTAGATCTGTACATGTTTAGGTTTAAGTTTAGAAATATGGAGTGCCTTGAGAAAGGTGTCCACTGCCTCATGAGGAGCATTAAGTCGATTACCATAGAGAGAGGAAAATATTTCCTCAAAAGAGTTGACAAGATTTTTTTAGGGATTTTGAGTAAACCTGCCATCCTTCATTTTGACTTTGGGAAGGGCAAAAATTTTGGACCCAAGATTTAGTTTGTTAACTAGTAACTGTCCAGGCTTATCGCCCCACTTGTAAAAATTTTGGGCTGCCCACCCAAGTGATTTTTTCTGCTTTAGTAGTGAGTAATAAATTTAGCTCAGTATGGAGACTTTCAATTTGAGGTCGGAGATCTATTGCTGGGTCAGATTTATGACGCAACTGTAGAGCATGATAATCACTCAACTTGGTTTCTATGAGCCTTCTTTTGTTGAGCCCCAATCTTAATAGGTTCCCCTCTCACATAAGCCTTATGAGCTTCCCAATTGTTGGCTGGGAAGGTGTCCTCGGGTAAGTTTGTGGAGAAAAAAGCTTCAATCAGGTTTTCAAATTCAGTTTGTATTGCTAGGTCCAGCAAAAAGACCCTCATTGAGTCTCCACTGGAAACTAGATTGTACACCTTGGCCACCCCGCAGTCGCACACCGGATCATGATCTGACCAGGAGACCGAGAGAATTTTCTATTGAAATGCCATGGGAATCAATTGAAGAAAGATATGGTTAATATGTGAGTACTGATTGTGGGCAACAGAAAAAAATGTATAGTCCCTCTCGGATGGATTGAGTTCGCGCCAGGTATCTATCAGACCATATTGTTTCAACACTGTAAAGAGCCTTTGACTGTTTTTGGGAGGAGAATGGTTCCAAGGTACACTAGTCTTATCAAGCAAGTATTCTAAGGCTGAATTAGAGTTGCCTAGTAGCATGAGTGAACCTTGGGCAAATAAGGCTATTTTACACAGTAAGGACACAAAAATTTTAATTTGAGCTGCGTTGAACCCCGGACCAATGAATATCTCCCTCCTGGATCTCAAATTGCGTCCTGTGGTGAAAAGTTCAGCTCAAAGCAAAACACAATACCCCACATTTATTCTTATCAGAAGTCGCATGATAGTGAAGAGGAAATCTTTTATGGAGAAAACGTGGCATGGAGCTAGTAGAGAAATGAGTTTATTGAAATGCTAAAATGTCTACCTTGAGAGAATTATAATAATGAAAGGCCTTGGCCTGTTTAGTAGAAGGATTCAGCCCTTGCACATTGTGGGACAGTAGCACCTTGATCAAATAACTTGGGGGAAAGTACCTGCTTCAAAAGAATAAAGCGCTTCACCAAAGCTAAGCACCCTGAGGGGGAGGGGAGAAATGGTAAGGAAAACATCAAATAAACACAAGAGAGAGAAAAATAACCACAAATAAAAAGTAATGTAAATAGCCAAAATTTACAAATGAGAAAAATCGAGGGAAACAAGCCAATACCCCCCTTAGCCCCCTAAAAATGCCAAGCAGGAGTGTTCAGCCCAATAACCCCAGACCCCAAGGACATACCTTTGTCCCAAAAACATGAGGTGAATCCAGAGGATGCCAAACTAAAGACCGCCCCTCCCTAGTTTCTATCCGCGTACAGAGGGCATGTGTTGCAAATAGCAAATTCAAAACCAGTATTTGGCTCGGCAGCCACAACCAAATACAACAAAAGACCACAGTAAAGATTCACTTGGATGGGTAACGTAAAGTAGGACAAGATAACAAAATCTTCCTGTCTAGCATTTACAAAAGCCTTTGGTGCCTGAGGTAACCTTTTGCCACAGGGGTTATGAGACTTAATCCCTTCCTGAAGAACCTGGGGTGGAGGATGGATTGGGTAGCAAAGAAAGCTGACGTAGAAGATTTGTCTATATGCCTGCAGTCATAGACGCCAGCGCATGCGGACTCTTCTGCTGGATTTGAACCATTTTTTCAAGTTTAAAATTTGCACCATTAGATATAAATTTCTTGCAATTATATGTAATATATAATAAAAAAAACAACCCTAGATATGCTTTATGTCAACTTTGATTATTACCTTATCAAAAGCTTTTTGAATAGCCTTTAAAGTCTGAGGAAGCAAACTGCTCCACTAAAGGTGTTTAGTTCTTTGGATGGACACTCTCTAGGATTGCCATCATTATATCAGCAATTGAACTATTATAGCGCTTACAACCTTAAAGTTGGATCAAGTACAATCAGGAATACCCACGTTGACCTACCAATCATCCTTTCAAATGTTTTAAAATATACAAATTCTGTGATACACCCATGGTGGTTTTCCTAACTCCCATTTGTACCCTATTTTGGATACATTTGCATTGGAGGTAATGGCAATCTTTACATGGTATGCTTTATTCACATAAGGCCACTAACATTTTTGCAGAAACTGGGGAATAGCAAAGTTTCAGACAGTAAAAATTCAATGTACCTTCACAATGGCAGTCAGTTGAGAAATGCCCTCACAGACTGGTAATAAATGGAAAAAAATACTACCTTACTTTGGAAAACAGTGGGAAAATATCCTTACATTGGTAGTTAATGGAAAAAATACCCTTTAATATTAGCAGTAAATGGAGAAATACCCCCATATATTGGTATTTATTGGTTGAATACTCCCATATTTTGATGCTCGCTTGGTTCCCTTTAGAACTGTAGTGGAAAAAGAGACCCATGTGTTTAGTGGAAAAATGCTTCTTAATTCGTTGTCAGAAGTAGAAGAAAAGCTTTAAAATTAAGGTCAGATGGAGGAATGATAGTCATTGCAGCACCCTCTTACACTAAAGTGGGGCCATACTGAGAGATTTCATAAGCTGCCATTGATGAACTCATTCTAAAAAAATGCTAATTGCCTGGATGTAAAGCTGACCTATTGGTTTCAGTATTTTTAATCATATGCCTGAAAGAAGCATGAGATTAGCTGATAATCTGTGCTGCATACTTTGTCTGCGTCAGTGATTAAGACCACCAAACCAGCTGCATTTTTAGAACCAGGTCAGAAGAGATAGTTTAGATAATCTTTTCAGTATAGGTCCATATTCCATTATATTGATGCTGTGTGGGAAAAATCCCACAAAGGTAAAAATATCATTGGTTTCAATGATTTATTGAGCAAGGAAATAAAAAAGCTCCATTGTTTTCTGAGGCTTCTGCAGGCTCTGCTAAGTGACAGTTGTACAAGAACTATGCTGGCATCATCAGGCTGGGGATCAGTCTGATTCTGCAACCCCTAGCTAGCTGAAAATGAACTGTGGATTACCTGATGTGTGAATAGCTGTATAATTTAAATGTAACAGTTAAATATGAATTTCATGTATCTTTTAGAATATTATGTTATGCTGGGATGCTCGTTATATTGCTTTTAACTGAAAGATCATAAAAAGATCACGCAGTTATATACTATTATCTTTTTTAGTAGGAGGTGTTTGGTAACCATACAAAAATGTTACACCTTATTCAGTTATGGCGCATTCCTGTGAAATCTGGCAAAAATGAATGCCAGGGAAAAATCATACAGGCACTGGAAGACTATTGGCCAGGGATTTAGAGTAAAACTGTCCCTAAAAATCACTTTTAAACATTTTAAAGAGAAAGAAGGCATCCGGGTTTTTTTCTAAGCTCAAATACATGCCACTGAGACCCTTGTAGCAAAAAGATGTATTTACCACCAAGAAAAAGCAAACGGGTAGGTGTTAGCTATTGTCTTTATGAGCTGAATGCTATGCTGTGCTAACCCCTAGGAAAGGTAACAAAAAAAAATGAAGAAAGAGTAGGGGTCCTGGGGAACAATACACTTTGTGTTTAAATGTAATTTACAACTCAATAATACATACAAAAAGAACATAGTAAAACATAATTTGATGGACCTTGACCCATATTGATGCTTGGGGTTTAAAGAAGTATTTATACTAAATATTGTTCACCTAATTTTAAAGAACATTGGTAACAGAAAGATCATACAATGTGTTGTCATAGACCTTAAACCCTCTTTAATGCATGGGATTCACTGATCTCATATACTAATTAGAAAATTCCTATTGGTTCCATTCGTATAAATACGTCCAAAAATTATAGTTTTGTGGAATGATTCTCTAATTACACAGGTCTCAGGACCCGATGCGTTTCACCATTTAGGCCTTCTCAGGGGTAATATTAAATCCATGATATTAGCTGTTTAAATTGCAGAATATCCGAGTGGTTCCTTTAAGGAAATGTTGGAGGTAGTGCCTCTTTTGGGGAATTATCCAGTGCTGGAACTATTGTGGAAGTGGCAGCAAAGAGTTGTTTGTTCATGTAAACCACCTTTATTTCTAAGCACTGTATGAATGAAGGTCTAATGGTGTTGAAAAGTCAATAAGTTCCAGAGGGTCTACTGTTCTTTCACATATTTATATGTATTTTCAGTAGGAGGTTGGGCATTTAGTAGAAAAGCAATTTCAAGACTTGAAGCTACTCTAACTAAAACGGGGTTATAAATATATTACAGTGAGATTGATACATTTATGATAGTTAAATACTGGACATTTACATTCTTTTATAAGACCAAGCTTATTGGAGGTCCTGCTGTCAGTAACCTGCCAAAGCATCTGATTGCTTAGGATAATGTCCCTGAACTATAGGAGAAACTAAAATGCTATATTGCAGTTTAGGAAGTTTTGTTGTTACTTTGTGGTTTCTGAGTTTACTAAATTATATAATTGACTATTTTCAAGAGTAAATGTTAATTTTGCAATGACAACACAAAATACACTGTACAAAACAATTTTACAGACACAAATAGAAAAAAACAGGACAGCGCCTAGCTGTTCTCAATAACTGCCTGTCAATCATAATTATTCCACAAATAAAATCCAGATCTTAAGGTGAACGACGCATATCCCTATTTGATATACTGTGAACCTTTTGTGGCCTTTATTGCTTTTTTTACATTTTTGTAATTTATGAATTTGTTTACAGCAATGGGAAAAAATGATGTCACCTTGAATTTTACGAATATGTAGCCAGTTGCTGGCTCCAGTTTTATCTGAAGTATTTAAAAGAGACAAATTTTATAAACAGGGTTTCTGTCTACAGACTGATTTGTATACATCTGAAATAACACAGAGCTCACAAAAATTAGCAGTTCTTATGTAGAAAAGCCAAGGTTGTTGCTTGAATACAAAAGTGGAGACACATAGAGTGTAAATTATGTTACTGTACCATACTGAGATAGTAAACAACTCTCTTTTTATTAGAATTGTGTAATTTGAACTATAGTATATTTCCTATGTTTTCTGCTAAACTGAAAGGTGAGCTTTTTAGTAGTAGACCCCGTGTAGTCCCTGTGATGTATATGTAATGTGCTCTCCCCTATACATGTGCTGTGTGTGCACTGTATACATTCTGTTCTGGGTAGACTCTGTGTTGAGTGGTGTGTTTACCATGTACCATGCCAGGCACGCAAAGGAAGCCTGGATTGCTGGGTTTCCATGGCAGTCTAAGCTAACGCCGTGCATGCTTAGCTCAGCTTTAAAAGGTAAGACACCTTATTGCAGAAAGGATATCACCTGTCCCTTTCTGCAATAATGTTCTGCCTAATCACTTTAGTGTGCTGAGAAAAACTGGGACTTACTTGTATGTCCTCAGGCTCCAAAATCTTTGCATTAGTAATACAATAATCTTTTAGTTTTTTTTTTATCCTTCTGAACAAATCATGTTTACCAGTTGCCTAATGTATGTGTTTGATTAGAGAAAAACTGCATAATTTTCACAAAACACAAAGAAAAAGTCAAGATGATAAGATACTTGTTTTATCAACACACAAAAAAATGACAGGCAGATGTTAGTTGCAAGCAGCAACATTTCCAGGTAATTTATCTTGATGGTTTAATGGATAAGGCCCTCTCATTACTTCCTTTTTGTTTGGCTGCTTTTTTAGTGAGATTTCCAGGAACTTTCATTTCATGCAATCAATATGCCCATAAATGTAGTAATTTCTTTTGTACACTATATTGGATTTGCCAAGGCAATGTGTAATGCCAAAGTCATCTTGCAAAGGGCCAAGGTTATTCCAAACAAACAAGTCGGGATGTTAGCAGAATATTTCTGGGTAAAGTAGGACTCCATTACATTGTTTATTTGACATTTTCTCCAAAAGTGGACAACATAGTAACTTTACAAATCTACAATAAATACTTAACATGTCACAATATGTTGTAACAGCAAATAAAAAAAACCTAAATTTTTAGACGAAATACCTAGGTACAACTGAATGATGATTCCTCTTGTTACAAGTTCTGCTCTCTGTATCATGTAATGTTTTGTTCATAAAAGCTCTTGCTGGAATGATCTGTTGCCGACAACAGCCTACATATATGCAGATCTATATTTTTGTTTCCTTCCTATATCCCTATATATAGAAATATGTAGAACCATCTGACTTCTTTTTCCCCTGAACTATTTCTGCTGCTGTGTTTAGCCACATAGAGTGTTGTCCCGTTATGCTCCAACTTTTCTTTCTAAAAGTAAATGAGGAATTCTATACCTACTGTAAATTCTCTACATAATAATTTTTGGACCTATACCATAGTCTCGGAACATTGTAAATTTCATACTATTAGTTTACTTTGTTCATGTAATGGGTAAAAGAACTTAGAATAAAATCATAATACTACCACAATACTCACTTTTCAAACACACACTTGTTTATCTAGAGCTGGATTCATTTAGTTATACATATTTTAAATTGTTTTTTGTAACAGTGTCTAATGTTCTCATAAATACCTCTAAAGAAGCCAAGAGACGAAACGCGTCAGTTACATTATGCTTTTCATACCACTCCAATTATTTAGGTTGTTTACTGTATAGTTTATGGTCAAATACCCCATGAATGTTTAATAGGGAAAGACCCACTGTATGATGTGAATGTATTTATCACTGTTAAAGACGTTTAACTTGTAACGCTATTGTATTTGCAATTTTCAATACAAATTTGTTTGCCACAAAACTCCAGCTTTTCTTCTTTCTCTATTTTCATTGTAAGTTTGTAGCAAGTCACAAGGTGAGAGACTGCAGCAGAGGATGATTTTTGACTAAATGGCCAAAGGCTGTGAAGAAAGATGGATTTGAATGATTGTGTCCATTCTAACTCAGCATCTCATTAAGAACGTAGATGCTAACCCTGTAAAGTGCCCGAACAAGGAGGGCTCCATCTTTCTGAGGACAAAAGCCAGCAAAAAACAGCTGTAAATAATATGCTTACCATAAAATGTATATCTAATGTTAGGCTGTTTGTTTTTTACTATAGATATAAATCAATCATTTGTATTGGTAATGTTTGCACATATGCACATATTGGCTGCCATGCCTGTAATCCCTGTACAAAACATATAGTGTATAAAGACTTGTGCCTCAACTTCTATAAGCACGAGGCTTATAGCAGTGAGCCATGTGGTCTGCTCCTTTTTTTGGTTCATGGCAAAATTTACGTTTGCCTTTTAATAAAACCTTTAGGCACATTTGCGAGCATGAGCATTGGCTTTTTTAACTGTCATTTATTTTTAAGGTATCCATTGGTGGCTCTTAGTGGCAATGACACATTTGCTTATATTACTAGCAAAACAAGTTTATGCCTTTCAGGGTTCAAATTGTCCCCGACTACATCTCAAAATGGTATGAAACAGAAAGAGGACAGTGCAGTCACCCGTAAGGGGACCAAATTTTCTAGGGACTTTTAAGGTTAGGCTGATATGAATCTAACAAACAAAGTAAAATCACATTAAAATTTATTTGCAAGCAATGTATAAAAAAATATACAAAGTTTAACATCAAACATCTGCTAAAGAAAAGCACTTAATAGATCGCCCAGTAAGAACTTCTCCAAATGACGTGTTCAAAAACTTCTCAACGCGTTTCGCGGATCTTACGTCTGCTTCTTCAGGAGTGGGAGATCTATGAATAACAATTCATTCACAACAATTCAATCAAGAGTATATATTTCTAATTTCTTCATCCAAACATGTATATGTATCTGATAAACTTACATTTAGTGCTGAGTGTCAGTGGCCCCTCATGGGACTCTTTATCATAGGATGTGAAGAGGGGAACAGCAGGGCACGGAGGGTTCTTGTCAGTAATGCTGCATCAGTAATCAATTAGAATTGATAGTAGTAAGTAATAGTAATAAGATAGTAAATTGAAGTATGTCACCTGATTGGAAATTTAATGGTTCAGTTCATTGGTGCTATAATCTTTTGCCAATCATTCAATATTTGCTTTACTTCAACATTAAATACATTGAATGCATTGGATGTGTTAATGGTGTAAAAAATATTATATTTTAGCTCTCTTAGCCTATTGAACCATATCCAAGATAAATGAATTAGACATCCACATCATTGATGTGTTCCCTCAACTAAAACAATGAAAGGAACATCCTTTCAATTTAAACATTATTCAAAAATATAATTAATCCAAAAAAATGAACTAAAACACACCCAGTGTGAAAATTAAATAAAATTATTCACTCACCCTGTTTAAGGGAGGACAAATCTAATGCCTCCTTCTTCCATGTTGCAATTAAGTTAGTAACTAAGGAAAGAGATTAAATTATTATTACCAAAACCAATTCCTCCAAAAGAAATTAACTAACTTTATCAAAAATATCAAAAACTCACCTACTCAGGATAGGTTTTGACTGCCTCCTCTTTTATAAAAAAAGAATTTATTGTTTTTAACCACCACTAAATCCCAGAAAGTAAAAAAAATAAAGAGAAAGAAAGAAACCCTTTTTTATAGTCCAAAATGGCTGGCTTTTATCAATTAGTTAGCATTAACTACCAATATCCATAGATTCAAACAGCATACCATTAAAAATATTAATATGGCTCACCAATTTTATGGAAAAACTCACAAAGGCAAAGACCTTAGCAGCTTAGCAGCAGACGTGAAACGTGTTTTTGGAACACCTCATAGAGAAGTTCCTACTGGGAGATCTATTAAGTTGTTCTCTTTAGCAAGTGTTAGATTTACATATTGTATATTGTATATTGTATGTTGTTAAACATTGCTTGCAAATAAAATTTATTGTGATTTTACTTTGTTAGATTCAAATCAGCTTAACCTTAAAAGTGCCTATAAAATTTGGTCCCCTTACGGGAGACCGCACTGTCCTCTATTTATATAACTACACAGTGGGGGGCATTCGCTGAAATTCACATTAGGAAACATTCAATGAAACCGTAGCAAACCTATCCTGGTGCTCATCACTAGCTAATGATAGATGCCATCATTCTTAATTTGTTAATTTAAATCTTCAGAGCATACTTGTTATATTACTTTGTGGTCCTGCCATCAAAATTCTTGTTTTGGCACTTTTTGGTACAACACCTTATCCCTGTCTCCAGATTGCTAACTCAATGTCATATGTCTTTCTAGGGAAGGTTATAAGTGACTGTGCTAACATCTTTTTCACTGGTATATTCTGTCATTATTACCACCATGCTACAGAACATGCATGTAGACAGAAAATGGTTGCAAAGAGGCTGCATGAGTTTAAAAGCAGCAGAAAACGAAAAATTAACATTTTTTTCTAAATTATTAAACCATACAATTGTTTCTGTTACACTTTGCTTCAGAATCTAAATGCCATCTATTTAGGGTTTACATTTCTTTTAAATTACGTACACTGCTCAGGCCAGCTAAGGTTCTGGGCCAGTACTGTACATGAAATGTAGCATTTTACAAAAAATGTTAAAAAAGTGTTTTTAATATGAATAGGTACAGAATGTTTGGGGCATTTTTTTGCTTAAAGCTAGACTAAATTGAGGTAATAATTTGAATTCTGAAGACAGTTCGATAAACTAGGGCTTAGCAGTTTTCAATGATGTCATAACAAAGGCAATGTCTACTTTACTTTTGGCAAAGTAGTTTTATTTGTAGTTCGTCATTTGAAATTATTTTTTTTAAAGATAAATGAAATAAAATGTAATTTCATTTTAATTTTGAAATGCATAAAAAGTTTAGAGGGGTAAATACTATTAGAAGACAAAAGTTCCATATAGTGTAAGAATACCCTTAAATCTAAAACTGCTGTTTCTGAAAAGAACAGTATCTAATGACCTATAAAAACCTTCATCTTTGGTAATAAAGCAGAAAAATATCAGGTTTCTCTATTTCTACTTAGGTGTAGAATGAATGTCTTTGATCTTTATGAATCAAACTCCTGAGGAAAGAGTACTGGAACTCTCTAGCATATCATGGTTCATGTATACCCCAAGATCCTGTAAACGATGACAAGGTCAGAAGCAAACTCAACACTTACTAAAATCTTCACTACCAAAAGAAGCTTATTTTTTTCATTGTGTTTTACAAGCTTTGGCACTCTTTGTGAAGCTCAAAGTTAAATATATCTCAGATGAAACAGTTCTGGGTGCCAGGTTCGCATCCAGAGGTTAAGCCTTCAAAAACAGTGACTGTTCTAGAATCCATGACATGGGTTTCAACTGTAGTTCAACCTTTCCAGTTTTTTATTTTTATTATTACAAATGTGATTTCTTTTTTGTTTTTTGTTTTATTTAGTTATAAAGTAAATCAGCCAGACACATAAATATAGTGATATAAAATAAGAGTCATACTCTAAAATGGACAGATGAAACCTTGCTTTGGATGTTCTTAATGGTTGCTTAAGTTAATTTAGTTGGGAATGTTTAGTTAACTTGCATAATATGTACTTTTTTGGGAGCTGAACCAACGCCTGCCTACTGACAGAAGAATTGGACCCTGTGTAAAAAATAGGTGGTTGGGAATTGGGTTGCAGTGGGTACACTGTGTTAGGAGTACTCATCAGCATGGTACTGGTATGCTGCCCACAAGCTCCAGAGTATTACATTGCAAGGACCAGCAACTACCTAACACACAGTTATTTAGGGAGGCAAATAATAAATTTTCATTCAAACAATGTCTTTACATAAAGTTGATGAGCCTGGACAAAAACTCGAGGACATTTGTTTCTAGTGTTTTTAGTTAACAAAAAAATGAATAGTTTATTGGTGTGCATAATGTGAATGTGTACATTCTCATTAAGCACACATATAATATATGTGATATAATGCAGAAATTATAGTTGTCTATATATTATAATG
Source organism: Pyxicephalus adspersus (assembly GCF_032062135.1). Lineage (NCBI taxonomy): Eukaryota > Metazoa > Chordata > Amphibia > Anura > Pyxicephalidae > Pyxicephalus > Pyxicephalus adspersus. The sequence goes on from NC_092871.1 coordinate 35,174,417, forward strand.
CAAAAATTATAGTTGACTCAGTGACTGAAAGTTTTCCAGACCCTGATGCAACAAAGCAGCCACAAACAAGACAAAAAGATTGAGATGATCCTGAAGATTCTGAAATTATATGTTCAGTTTTGCACTAAAAATGTCTATTGTTACTGGTAGCAAACAACTCCATATTTAAATTGTTCCAGAATACCTGTTTTTAAACTTTATTTTATATGGCAAAATATAGTTGTGTTCTTTTTAGACAGCAAAATTTTTCCTGGCACATCTCACATGCAGTTTTTTTTATACAATCTCTTTCTAACCACATATGTATGTATGAAACCAACCGTTGTGAGTTACCTGCAGATCCTGCAATATATCCTGCTCTTCCAGGCAGGGTCCTCTCCTTTTCCTGTGTCACTGTCTGTATCTGTGTCACAGTCTAGATTCAGGCTCGGAGTCCAGTAGCTGGAACAGCAAGCAGACTCATAGTGAAAGCAGGCCTGGTTTGGTTCACACAGTAGCAATATAATCCACGAAGCGTAATCAGAAGAGTAGCCAGCAAAACAGCAGCCAGAGATCGGCACACAGGTCGTCAGCAAACAGGATCAGCAGTACAAATGCGAGATATTGGCAGGAGCACAATTTTCTGGCACAGAGGAAGTTCCACACAACCATTTTAAAGGAAGTAGCTGGGAGGAGCACAGGAGTTCAGAGTTCATCAAAGAACAGAATCAGGCAAGGTTTAACTAAGTGATCAGGTGCAGAGCTGTCCATCACTTCAGGTGGCTCAGTGCAATGGTCCACTGACAGCCACCGCAGAAGCCCCAGGTTCAACTCTTGACAATCTGTCTGTCATTTGCAACCCCTATTTTATGCACAGCTCTGCTTTATATGGCGCCACATAAACACTGTTTATTAAAAAGTGACCCTTTTTGGTTTTGGCAGGATGGCACCAAACATCTGTTGATATCTGAGCTTATTAAAGGACAGGTTTCAACATACATACATACAAACATCTCAAGGAGATTTCTGTTATTGATACCTTATCTGGAAAACCCGGTTATATTTTTTTTTATTTAAAGTGGTGATAAATGTAGATGTGTAAATATTTTTTCCAGGCAAAAAATCTGCATATTTTCTAATTTTGATTGTGAGAATAAACACAGCATGACAATTGTCATTTGTCCAAGTACAAAAGAAGATTGTGTTGTCTTCCTCATATATGCTACATAACACATTAATTTCCATGAGGTGTACTGGCTATCTATTTTTTACAAAAAGGGACAGTCTTCTTTCAGGTTGGTATTTACAAATCAATTCCTTACTGCTGACTTTAGGTCTTAGTTGGAACTACATTATCTGTAAGGGCTTTTTGAATATCTGGAGCCCAACAACACATCATATTATGGGAGTGCTCTTATTTTAACTACATTATTTAGAGATCATAACTTCAAAACAGAGAGAATCATATAAAGAAGTATTTTCTGGGCATACCTATAGGTACAATTGGCAAAGCTATATAAAATGTTATGTTTTGCTCTGAGGTTTTCATTAATGCATCTTTTAGACAGCAAAAAGATTTATTAAAAAAAAAAAACTTTGAAAAAAATGTGTTCCAACTTTTTACATAACCTTACATAACACTCAGACTGACCATATGGCAACATCAGACTGTAACAGTGTCTAATTCCATCTTTGGGCCTGTAAGAGTAAGAACATTTACTGTAATATAAAACTTGTACTTGCTTTCCAACACTTTACAGAGTCATTATTATCAGTTCATAGATTTTTTCAAATGTTATTGTTCCAACAAACAAATCATTGTGTCTATTAGCAAAGACTACAGCAATTAACCAAATATATTTCAGACATATCTTACAGAAGTGCATTTTCAGATAAAATGCAGCTACCAGCCCCCCCCCCCCAACCTTATGTAGCGCAGATGCATACTTTCCTATGTACTACGTCATAGCCCTGTAGTAATCTGTGATGTTGACAGTATTCAGTAAAATCTTTTTTGCACTGGCTGCATCTTCGTAATTGATCCATGTAGATTTCTATGTTTTTATTTCAGCTGGAGATATAGTCAGATGGTGTGTGTGTATGGGGGGAGGGGGGACAAAAATAATAAATAATTAAAGTCATACAAAGCTCTTACGTACGCCAAAACTATTTGGTTTTCAATAGGTTTTGATTCAATATAAAAAAAATAAATAAATAAATGAAACAAGACAGACAATGTAATTTGCATGAAACAAAAATGAACAAAAAAAAGAACAGAGAAAAACATACAGCCAAATAGCTTCTTCTTAGTGGAAAAAAAGTGCAATTAACACAACACTAAAAAACAAAACAAGACAAAAATTTCTCAAGTCCATGAAACACCTGATTTAAATATATTATATGTGTTGCACATGTAACAACCTGATATCAAAATCAGGTGTACTATGGTGATCCAACCATGGAGTCCATACCTTATAGAAACCAGGGAGAGTATCCCTAACAAAAGCAGTCATCCTCTCCATAACCATAGTATCAGCGATTCGTGATATAACAGGTGCGAAACTCAACGTGGGTTTCCACCAAGCTGAGGCTCTTGTCTAGTTGCAAGAAATGCTGAGAAATCAACCGGTTTGCATGTCTATGAACTGTGGGGACAGGTTTGTGTAGTATTGCCAGGGGCAAAACTGATACTTTGCAACAACTGTATGCAATTATATGACCAATAATTATACCTTGATATTTTTATACATTACTATGTCAACATTTACTATTTGCTTTAGGATACTATACCGTGCTACTATTTTTAAAATTAAAATACAAACAAAAAAAATTTCAATGTACAATAAATCAATATTAAGTCATGTTTTATATTTTATTCATTGTCTTGAAAGTTGTAATAATTGTAATATTTTTAGGCGAATAAGGCACTTTGCACTGGGGTTAGAAATTATTGTACATAATAAATAATTGCACATAAGGGTTTTTTTAATACTTTTTTGGTTCTACCCCAGTGGTTCTTTTTTACCAGGTAGATATAGTGGTTGAAGGGAGTAGAGACCTCCATTTTGTTCTGACAGCATTCATTTTGTGAGTTGTGCTTCCAGATGAACCTTTGTCCTATATATATATATATATATATATATATATATATATATATTAAGAGATATCTTGTTTTGCTTGCAAGGAAGAATAGAACAAACTATTGCATGTCACAAACTATACCTGTCAGGGGCCTTATCTGTAACGAAACATGTTTAACCACAAGTCAAAATAGGAACATGTGAGTTCTCTAAATTCTAAGTGTACGTGACAGACATATCCCGAACGTTGCTATGACCATATATGTATATATGTAACTCATGTGTTTGCACTTGCGCAGTACTAACCAAAAGTGATTATATAAGTGTATGATACATCAATAAACTTTGGACAATTCTTGCATACCACATACCTTGTGTGCGTATCTTCTTGAGAGTTGTACCCTGACGCATCAGAGGTGAAGGCAGTTTCCAGTCTTGACCAGGGTGTATTGATAAAGGTTGAATAGATCCTTTCAAGTGGGGGCTCGTCCGGGATAGAGCACACAGACCTCGGTAAGTACAGGATTCTTCCTTTCTTTTCAGGGGGGAGTCTTTATGCTTGCGAGCCTCTCTGTTGCTTCTATCCAAAGAATCTGGTTGTGTATTTTGAAAGGATAGGTCAGGTTTTAGGGAAGCCTGGATAATTTTATGTGTCTGGCCAACTCATGAGATAAAGATTTCTTTAGGGAAGGAATTCATAGAAATAAGAAAGATAAAGAAAAGACACCCTGGTCTAGAGGGTCTGCTTGGGTCTCTAATCCGATTTTCCTGCTTGCTACTCTTTCTATCACATAGAAGTATAAGATTGATTTTTGTTATTGGTTGTATGATCTTGAAATAACCACTGAAGGTAAGAGTGGTCTCATCATCGTGATTTGTCTGTTGTACTAACAAATATTCCAACTGTACAGACTTAAGAAGGCTCAAAGTCTGTGTCACGTTTTGGCAAGTCTCTCATCAGCATTCTGGTGAGGTAAGACGAGCACTGTGATCTTGTCAGTAGTATTCTTATACCACCCGGTATATGAATCAGAAAATTCTCTGGTTTTTATGTTTAAAATAACTGACAGAATCAAGTAAATGGGTCAGAAGATACTAAGGCTCCCCCTCCGCCATATGTAGGAGAAAACTTGTAAAGATTATGTGGCCCGTGTTTGCGGTACTGATTATTATTTGGTAAATCCATGGGTCGATAATATGGCAGGGTGGACAGAGGGTATGAAGAGTGTAGACCCCTTCCCGAGGGATGAAGCAAATGACACTTTCCATATGGACATGGTCAAAGGACTATGTCTACTAGATACTTCAGCTTGGCCATATTACGGGCCTGACCCACAGTGGGATATGAAGTACATGAAATCAGGATGGGAGAATTGGCTCATATTTGCCTCATATTAGTTTGACAGACCAAACAAAAGGTAAAGAAACAAAAGCCAGAAAATAGTACTCATTATCAGAGTAACAGAGTATCAGAGTAAGCACAAATTAGAGAAAGAACTAGACAGAACTATACTTAACAAGCCACCTCCTTATGCAGGATTACATATTCCTCAAATATATCCTTCCTTGTCCAAAGACGATCTTGATTTATTAGCAGGATACACTGTCACTATGACTCCTGGCACTGCCCCTCCACCTGCCCCTTCACTACCCGCTGACCTACCACAATCAGTCCAACAAGATAGGATTGTATCATCTCCAGACCAGAGTGGTCAGGTCGATGATCCAATACCAGAATCGGGGGGAATCGGTGGGGTATCCTCAAGTCATACAACACAAAAGATTGTCTTAATAAAAGAGGCATCCCCCATGGAGACTCATTCAGGGAGAACCCTCCAAAGATACGCATTTAAAACAGTAAGGAGGGAAGTACAGACACCGCCAGACGAGGATAGTCACCCGATGAAACATATCCCTTTATGACAGTGGGGGATACTCTTTTGAAAAGACCCATTGAGGTGGATGATATAAATAAAATTAATTAAAGACTGCCCAAAACCATCTTCATCCTCTTCTGGGACATTTTATTACCTTAAACGTGCCTGTAAAGGTTGATGTATGACACAGGAAGATATGCGCCTTATTATAGACAGAATAGTTGGGCAGAATTCCCCATGGGATTGGACAAAAGTTCCTTCCATTAGTGTTATTGAGCCAGCTACAGTCACTGCTACTAATTATAAGCTAAATACAAATGAAGGTCTTGATGATATGTGGGGAGAAATCCAGAGAGAGATGGATAGGTGTTTCCAAACTAGGTCCTCCCTCCCCACTGCAGTGGCATGTAAACAAAAGTCAGGAGAATCAGTAATAGACTTTTGGAAAAGATTTAATGAAGTCTGGACCCTAGAAGCTGGTATGAGCATCCGGAATAATATGCATTCCATGCTTATACAAACATTTCTTACTAACCTTAAACCCCACTTACAGTTGGCTGTCAAACAAATGATATCAGAATGGCCCAGTCTCCATAGAGACAAGTTTCAGAACAAACTTTTAGAAAAGGACGCAGCAGGCTGCTTTGAAGTCATCAAGCCAAAAGAGGCTCATTATCAGACCGAAGACCGGTCCTTCACCCCTAACCAAACACAAAGGGACAGATTCCCAGGTAGAGGACGAGGCCGGGGAAGATGGAGAGGAGCATATACTGGGAGAGGGGGTAATATTAGGACAAGGTCCACTGGCTGATTTAATTGTGGGAGTACAGATCATTGGATAAGTCGCTGTCCTTTCCCCCTTAGACAGGCGACACCCCCCATGGAGCCACAGGAGCAACACCAGTCACATAATCTGCCACAGACACACCAAGTGTGTGAGGAAGGCTGACAACACATTTAGATTTGTGCAAGATTTGTGAGCAGTAAAAGCCCAGATCATTCCCATTGCCCTGATGGTGCCGGATGTGCCTTCTCTTTTATCAGCCATACCTGCACATGCGGAGTTTTTCTCCGTGATTGATTTAAATAATGTTTTTTTTTCTGTCCCAGTTGACATGGAGACATGGCCACTTTTTGCTTTTACTTTTAAACATCGTCAATACACCTGGTGTAGAATACCTCAGGGCTATGTAGACTCTCCTGTTGTCTACTCTATTGTCCTCCAAGCTACCTTGCGCCCTTGGACTGCCCCTCATGGTTCAGTCCTTCTACAGTATGGGAGGCCTGCCAAATCGATTGTATTAGCTTGCTCAAGTGGTTACATGACTGTGGTCATAAGGTGTCCAAGAAAAAGTTACAATGGTGTACTGAAAGTGTTGAGTATTTGGGATTTGTTCTCAGAAAGGGTGAGAGGACAATCAGCCATGCCAGAATTACTGCTGTCGTGGGCCTGCCCCACCCACAAACCAAGAAAGACATGTTAACTTTCCTTGGTATGATTGGTTACTGCCGCCAATGGATAGCTGATTTTAAATGCCTTACTTGGTCACAAGGGAGAACAAGATGATTTAGTACCTCCTCATGAATGTACAAAACTCATACATGAACATACATCACCCAGACCTGACCTCTGCTCCACACCCATCGAAGGGGCTCCTGATGTCTTTGTAGACGGATGTTGCACCCGTCCCAATGATAAGACATACCATGCAGGGTACGCCATTGTCCAACTTCCAGATATTGTTCTAGAGTCCAACTCCGGAACAGAGTTGCCATCCTACACTGCAAAACCCACACGGGGCTACAAACTGACGTCGCCAAGGGAAACGCACTGGCAGATAGAGTAGCAAAGGAGGCAGCACTTAGACATACAGCAACTGTCCAGATGCCACTCCTTACTCCTGAGATTACCCTTACAGATACTTTGTTGATGGATCTTCAGGATTCTGCATCCATTGAGGAGAAAAATGGATGGCTGAATGTAGATGCACTTCAAGACTCGATTACAGGTCTGATGTGCAAAGAGGGGAAACCCTGTATCCCAGTAGTAAGTGCTCCTATTCTAATTGCTCAGTACCATGGCCTTGGTCACAGGGGAGCCCAAGCCACAGCAGATCGGATAAGACAAGATTTTTATATTCCGGGTCTCAAAAACAAGGTGCAATCTTATGTTTCTCGATGTCTTACATGTCTTAGAAACAACCCCAATAACCCGAACAAGGCTCAACACCAACATCTGGATCTTTCCCATTCACACACCTACAGATTGACTTTACCCATATACCAAAAACAGGGAATAAGCAAGAATATGCCCTTACAATTGTAGATATGTTCTCCAGATGGCCAGAAGTTTTTCCAACTACGAACGAAACCACACAAATTGTGGTAAAGTTTCTCTTACAAGGAATTATACCTAGGTGGGGATGTCCTGTGCAAATTAATTCAGATAATGGCCCAGCGTTTGCCTCTAGAGTTTGTAGGGAACTATCAAGGGCCCTACGTATTTACTGGAAATTTCACCTCCCATACCATCCTCAAAGTTCAGGGGTTGTAGAAAGGATGAACAGAACAGTAAAAGAGAAGATAAGGAACATCACTGGTGGTACATTCACAAACTGGAAGAAAGTTTTACCCATAGCTTTAGCAGAGATCAGAATGCAACCTAATAAGAATACTGGTTACTCACCATTTGAGATCTTGATGAGAAGACCTTTCCCCACTCCATGGGGCCCAAAGGCCCCTATAAAAGACAAAGGGGATCTAGAGGTAGTACAGGCTGAATATGTCAGAAAACTTGTTGAGACTTTAGATATAATTGAAAGAGATGTTGCTCGTGCCTCTACTTTCTTTCCACAGGAACCTACTCATGCCTTTCAGCCTGGAGATGTGGTGATTGTCCAGCAACTCACAAAAGGAAAGAAACAGACAGAGTTCCCGAGTGGTAGCAGTCACCAGAACAGAGATTCTTACAGAAGAAACCCCAACCTGGGTCCACGCCAGCAGGGTGAAAAAGGTCCCCCGTTCCGGCCCAATGTGTGATAAAGGAAAAGAGAGTGAAGCAGGTGAGAAATCCCTGAAGAGTGATTTACCACAATCTGAAGATACAGATGCTTACCCCCCAGCATTCTGGGAAAGTCTGCTGTCTCCTCCTAGGAATTACCATTGTGGTATTCCTCCCAGTATGGTTGATCAGTAACTGTATTTATACCCCTATGGATCTAGGTCCTCTTCAAGCCATATGTGGCGTTGGAGGGGAGGGTGAGAATGTATCCTTTACCAATCGAATAGCAGTGGCATCTTTTAGAGTTCAAAGAGATGTAACTACCTTAGGTACAAATAAGGAACCCTCACCCAAAGTTGAAACCACTAAAAATGGGTCTGAGACAATTCCGGTACAACTCCTCCAATACCCATGTAGCTACCTACTCATGGAAGGCCTATTGTGGTGTCTGCCCATGTGCAAAGCGGGAAACAAGTATAAGGGGCCTATGCCTTTTTATGACGGATATAACCCCTCTTACATATTTGTTATAGATGATTACTGGGGGAGTGATTGTGGATATTATGGAGCTGTGGGATGGAATACAGGATCGGGTAGGGGATACAAACCAGATGGTGCATTAAGGAAGAAGGACAAAAATGGACAATCCCTTCTAAGTCGTATGACATTATTAAATGGTAAAGGTTTTACAGCCACATATACGCTTAACATAGAAAATCCCAGTACAGGAGATCAGGGAACTTATATCCTAGCTGTTTATGCCGGATCTGGAGTATATCACCCCAGATGTAATTTCCAGCTTAAAGACATGTATAATTCAAAAGAATACAAACCACCGGAAACACAAATAAAGCTCCAAGATAAAACTCCAACCTTACAGTAAGTAATAGCTGTTGCAAACCCCACCTTTAAGGAAACCATGGCTGTGGAAACAGGGTACTCCGACACTAATCTGTGGTTAGAATTGATGAGATATAGCACAGGGTAACAGAATAAATCAAAATGTTATGTCTGTGGAGGGGCAAGACCACATTTGGGAACTGTTCCCCTTGTCCTTCCCCGGGAAGCAGAACAGTGTTTTCTTAGTTTGTATACTAATATTACCTCCAATCACACTGGATGTAAAACATAGAAAAAGGTGTACCCAATTCTTAGTAAGGAGACAAAGCCAACAGAACTTAAAATTACTATTTACCCTGGAAATTATACTTGTTATATAAACCATGAGGATCCAGGGAAGTTCTTGGCAACTTTACCAAAGGATACTGTTCCTCTTACAGCAACGTTTCCCTAACATTACTACAGAACCATACCCAGTCTCTGGGAGATATTTTTTGGATATGTGGAGATATGAAACTGAGGGTGAAACTCGGGGGTGTGGAAGGGGGAATGCACATAGTGCCCTTACACATATTGGTGGAAATAGCTGACCATCTAAGTGAAACAACACACAGAACAAAAAGGGAGACTGTTCCAGGTAGTTTCGACCCACATGTCTGCATAGATGCCATAGGGGTGCCAAGAGGGGTCCCAGATGAATTCAAGGCTAGGGACCAGGTGTAGACTGGGTTCGAATCACTTATACCTATAGTCACTGTAAATAAAAATTTTGATTGGATAAACTATGTCTTCTATACTCAACAGAGGTTTGTTAATTACACTAGAGATGCCTTAAAAGGAATTGCTGAACAATTGGGTCCCACAGCTTCCATTACCTTCCAAAACCGTGTGGCCCTGGATATGATACTAGCAGAGAAAGGAGAAGTATGTAAAATGTTAGAGAACACAGGCACCTGTTGTACCTTTATCCCAGATAACACTGGACCGACGGGAAAAGTGACTATAGCCATAAAGAAACTTGAAAATCTGTCCGAAGAGCTGAAAAGGAATTCTGGGATAAACAACCCGTGGGACCAGTACTTTGGGTGGATGTCAGGGTGGTTAAAGGATCTGCTCCTAGCTATAGTAATGATTTTGATAATTATTTTTGTGATATATGTAATAATCAAGCTTATTCTGTGTTGTGTCTCGAGAGTTACTAAACCCACTACAGGTAACATTTACACCAACTACCTGGCTCTATATTCCCAAACTCTTGCCCAAGAGTCATCCAAAGTTGGATATGTGCAGTTGCAGGCCAATGTGTGAACTCATATTCATGACTTAAGAGGGAATTGAAGGGAGTAGAAACCTCCATCTTGTTCTGACAGCATCCATTTTGTGAGTTGTGCTTCCAGATGAACCTTTGTCCTATATTTATATATATACATATATATATATATATATATATATATATATATATATATTAAGAGATATCTTGTTTTGCTTGCATAAGGAAGAATAGAAGAAACTATTGCATGTCGCAAACTATAACTGTCAGGGGCCTTATCTGTAACGAAACATGTTTAACCACAAATCAAAATAGGAACATGTGAGTTCTCTAAATTCTATGTGTATGTGACAGACATATCCCGAACATTGCTATGACCATATATCTATGTATGTATTGTATAACATACATGCATATACATACTTACATATAACTGTAAGTGTTTGCACTTGCGCAGTACTAACCAAAAGTGACTATATAAGTGTATGACACATCAATAAACTTTGGACAATTCTTGCATACCACATACCTTGTGTGCGTATCTTCTTGAGAATTGTCCCCTGACGCGTCAGAGGTGAAGGCAGTTTCCAGTCCTGACACTAGCCTAAACTTTAACCTAACTCTAGTCTAATGCTAGCCAATCCCAGAATTAAAAAAAAGGGAGGTAGTAAGTAATATTCAAACTGAAACAATAAAGAAAATTATTTCAATCTCCAACTACTGTATATATTAGGACCTGCATAGAACCAATCACTTAAATATTGTTTTTAATGAGAATTACATCAATTCATGCCTTTGGGATCATAGTGGAGCACCACTGGTCTACAATATGTTGGCATGACTCTCTGCAGGGAGTCCTACATCATTTTGTTTGCCATATATATTAATAACCTACCAAAATGCTGTGCTCAGAGAAGGTACAAGTTTGGTGCAAAAAAAAAAACTATTATATTAGACATTGTTCATATGTTCTTTAACAGTGGTCTTCATTGGTTTTAATGGGGGGTTGACCAGGGCATCACCCCAAGAGTCCAATGGCAAAGTCCACAACAATCCATGTGGAGGAGCATCCGTCAGGATTAGGAAGCAGGCCTGGGTAAAAAAGAGTGCATTATTCCTGTTTATCAATAAAACTTGGGACCAAAGCTAGGGTGTGGCAAGGTCGGGGGTGATCCAATGATGTGAATACAACAGTGACAAGGGGAACAAACAAACATGAGAGGGATGAAGAAGACATGACAAGAAAGGAGACAAATTCCAGAGGGAAGGAAGGGAGAACGTTCAAGAGGCAGTCGAAATCCGGGGCACAAGTGTCTGGGTGTGTGGTCATAGTCTAGTCAGCACCTCCAGTGAAAGGCCAGGATGGCGGTATGTAATCTAGGGTTCTCAGATTGCCATGAATCGATCATTGGTATCAGAGTGAATGCTGGTCAACTTCTCATAGATCATTATGTTGTCCAGTCTGGATTCTACTTTCCCATATGACACCTGAGGATTTCTTCACGCTTTTGCAATCACTAGTTTAGCCACGATGAACCCAAAGTTGTGCAACTTCTGCTGAGAGTGACAAAAGGACATATATGGGGGATGCAGTATGGCCTGCCACGGATCAGGCTGTAGTGCCTTTTGTGTCAGAGCTTCTGCTAACTGGTATATCAACCCCCAGAAATCAGTGCAGCAAGCATAGGGCAGGACCACCACGTGTGAAGGTAAGATACCAGTGAAGCAGCACAGTAAACATATTCAGTACCGTCACATTAATTAAAAATGAGGAGACAGACATCCAAATGTCCCTATAGTCCTCATCTGTTATAGAGCGGTCCAGGTCTGATTCCCACCTGCGCACATAGGGCAAAGCCCGTGGGGATGGGAGGGATATAAGCTGTCGGTATAACATGGAAATAAGGTCTGACGACAAGGGTGCCCGCAAGGAGGCAGACTCGCCAGGGTGTCCATGCATCCAGGTGGGAATTAAAGGTTGTGAATAAAGAGTCTCAAGGGGGACCAAGGGGACATTAAATGTGCCAGTGTTTTATGTTTACCATACCCTCAAATAGTGCTTCATGAGCAGACTAAGAGTTTTAGGATGGTGTGGGGGAGGGAGCCATAGGAGTGCTGATACAGGAAGGGGCGCACAGGTTGACATTGTGTATAAATGTGCATGGTACTGTTATGCTGTCACCTGGACAAAGCTTGATTATATCTATCTTTAAAATTTAACACAGTGAATCAGTGTCTTTATTTGGCCAGTAGTGGAAAAGGTTTCCCAGAAATTGGTCTTGCAGGTGTCTTTTTGAAAGTCTGTTACACAATAAATTTGGAAATATGGCCTCAAACCAGAGATTTTACAGTGCAAACCTTCTCAGCACAGTTGGCAATAAGGTAAGCTAACAGCAAGGAACCAAGATAGGCAGGGGACCAGTCCAACATTTGCAGTAAAGCTGCATAGCCATATAGCTGTAGGACCATATAGTTATACCACTGTCTGAATGTAATGTGTGTTGTAAAATCCAATATATTGTCAGTCTCCTACATAGAAGAAACAATTCATTGTTTCATATTTCAACTATGCACAAGGACCTAAAGAAAAGATTCATAAACTGAAGTTGCAAAAAGCTTGAGATTATGTTCCATTTGCACCTTAAATGAGGAAGAGAGGTAGCTGGATATCTGTTTCCCAGAGGGATTATTGTTGATGTATATTTCCTGGTAGTTTATTTAGTAACTGCATGCAATGCTTTTTCTTTTTATCTCTGGGGCTCTAGTAGATTTGTTACCTCAGAGCAAGTTTGACTATAGTGGATATCTGGTCTGCCTTGTTTCTACATTAATCTATAAATCATTCCTATGGAGAGCTCAGCCTATTCTCAAAAAGTTTGCATAAACAGAACTAACATATTTTTATGCTCATAGCTGATTTAACCTCCCCAGCAGTAATCCCCGTCTCCTTGCTTCTTCGGGCATGCGTCCTCTGCATCTGATGAGTCACCCGGGTGTTGTGTGGGGGGCGCGGTGGGTAATCTATTTGTATGGCATTCAATACAGAAAAACTGTAATGTCTAAAGCAGTACATTGTTTTTCATGAAAATTTATTTTACAGTATATTTTAACAGTATAAGTATATATATTTATTTTTTATTTATATATATATATTTTTTTTTAATTTATTATTTTTACATGATTTTGTGTTTAAAACTTTATTACACTTATAATATTTTATTATACAGTAAAATACATTTTTATGAAAAACAATGTACCACTTTTAGACATATAAAGCCGCACGGAAATGAAGCACCCAGGAGGTTAAACTAAATTGTAGCCAAGTTCCAATAATACTTTTATGAATAGTAAAGAGGGATCAATATCAGCAAACTTAACTTTATAAATAGGAAATAAGGTTAAAAGATGAATTCACTTTAATCTAAATCATTTACCCTCCCCCCTCCTTTCTCTACCATTAAACAGGGTTGCTAAGTTCAGCTTCAAAGATCTCAGTAATTTAGCCTGCACAGATCAAGGAAATGTTTGGAGCATCCCTTTAGTATTTGTAATAATGTACGTCATAAACCAAGTATTATCTGGTGCTAATCATAGAACACATTAAGCCATCTCAGTTATAACTGTAGAAACAGCCTTTGACAGAGTATGGTTCCTGTTGGGGTATATCAGAGTACAAGCACGGATGGCAGACTAATTGTTACCCGGTCCTGTGCTGGCTACAACACTGACATCCCTGAGTTTGCAGCTGATGCCTGTAAATATATTTTTAGTTCTAGTGTAGAGGGGACATAACACTTTTTTTTTACCCTTGATTGAAACCAGGTTTAATTTTCAAAATGCAAGAAAGGAAAAAGGAGTAGATATACTGATAAAACAAAACAGCAAAATGACCATCCTGTGGGAAGTGTCAAAAAAAAAAAAAAGTGCAGACTAAGTGAACTTACTAATTGTCATTGTAAGTCCTCTCATATACTGGTGGTCAGTGGAAAAGTGCCAATGTACGATAGTAATCTGTGAAGAGTCCATTTCCAATGGTAATCAATGAAGTGCCCTTTTTACAATGGTGGTCCAGGTGTGCAGCCCCCTTACACTGGTGGTCAGTGAAGTGCTCTATGACATTGGTAGTGGCAAGAGGGTCTCTTTAAATTGGTGATCTGCAGTGGAAGTACCTAAATACATTGGTGGTCAGTGGTCAATTACACTAGCAGTACGGGGGAAGAATGCTCTCTACAGTAGTGGTCAGAGGAAAGAACACATTTTACATTGGTGCTCAGTGGATAAGAGGCCCATTACACTGGTGGTCAAGGGTAAGAAAACTCCTTGCATTGGCAGCCAGGGGAAACATGTAGCATATTTTTGTGGTCAGTAAAAGGAATGCATCTTATATTGGTGGTCATTGAAGAAGGGTCTAATATACCAGTGGTCAGTGGAAAGAAAAAATTGAATGCCTAAAAGCACACATAACTTTAAGATGAATGGTGTCAATGATAACTTATGAAAGAGGAAGATATTTCTCATTGCACAAAGAGCACATATCAATCCTTGTGGGAAATGTAGGATTCAAAAGAACTGTGATTAAGGCTTGTTTCATTTTTTTACTTCCTCCAAAACAAAAAGCATTGACTGGGGTTGCTTTGAAAATGTATGCACAACAGATGAAGTCACAACTAGCAGTCACCACATTAGGCTTTATAACAATGTTTTTTTTCAAATAATTTACCCTAGTAACATTCGAAGAGGCCTCAAATTAAAGGGTGAGTAGGAATAATGAGACAATTGCATTTTTCTAATATCCTAAATATACTTTTACCCTATGGTACTTGTTAGACAATAGGCTACATTACATTAATACAGTGTACTCTTCTATGTCTTTTTGAAATTACCTTGGCTTTATAATTACAACTTCTATTTATTTCTCACAACCCTTCTCAACGTGGAGAGTAAGAGATTTCATTATCCCTTGCCAATGCCTGTTGTGGTATTTTTAAATACCCTGGGGAATTAAGTCAAACAAACTATCTAATGTTCACTCCAAAGGCTTCTTTTGAGAAAAATCATAATAATTCCCTTGTGTTCGGCTTGTCTGTTCCAGTGTGCAGAGAAAGTTAAAGAAACTATTCAAAGACGACTTAGTGGAGATCATTGGAATGCCATCCCACCAGTTGAGTTTTAGAGGTCCATGCTCTGAATTTTAATGAAAAAACACAATGCCCCTAATATGTCATTGAAAACATAAAAGCCCACAAATCAAATTGGACCACACATACAGGATCAGTGTGAAGAACTTACATCACTCTCTATTGTGTCTGAATACACTATAACAATATGTCTAATATAACCTTAAACTGTAGGGTCTTGTGAAAAGGGCCTGCTTCACTGTTTGAGTTGCCCCTTTTCTTGTAAGTGATTTGCCACCAAGGTTGGCCCAGTAATGAGGTGGATTAGGACTGCTTTAGGCTGTGGGAGAAACAAATGATACCAGGTTTATTTTATTTATTTTATTTATACCAGGTTTAGCTTTTATTTTAAAGCAATAATTGTGGGTATTTAGTTTACAAAGTACTTTACCTATAACATACCATGTTACATATGTAAAATCTATTACCTATACCAAAATAAATTACCTATACCAAAAGTACACATTAATAGGTAGTTAAACTGGAGTACATTGCAGCACTTGTGTCTTTTAGAGCAGAGGATCCAGAAACAAGAACGGTACATGCAAGCAAAGGGTTGTGGCAATTTAAAGCTTTAAATTTAGTCTTGGAGGCAGTATGGGGGTTATAGGAAGGGCTGTATGAGAGCTTACAGGATGGGTTTGTTTGATGATAGAACTTTAAAGCAGAGTCTCACAGTCTGTGGCAGGATTTCTACACCAAAGCTACCAACACTGAAGGCTAAATAATAATCACTGCAAATGTTCTCATAATAAGAAATAATAGACACCATAGGCAAGACTTTTGGTGAAACTGGAAGAAAAGTAATCAACTGCAGTTGCCATTAAAAATTCATCTGAAGATCCTTGTTGTGCTCTATGTCCTTATTTCCGAATTAGTCTCCTAAATTGCCTCATGTCATATATGCCCCTGGTGGAGAATTTAGACAGCCACGCTGGTATACCCTTAACAGGCACAGCCAAATGTTGTCATCATAAAAAAAAACGTATGTGAGGTATGACATGCAACCACTGAGAGGGCATACGCATGTAAACAGGAATTAGTTGTAAAGAGATTCAAGGAAAAACTTTATTTTTCAGTGTTAAAAAAATCATGAAAATTGGTTATGATACACAGCATTAGCAAACCACATGTCAATCCCTGGGTTTTTCATCTTGTTCAAATACTAACTACAGACCATTGAATATTATTAGTATTGAATATTATTTATGCCTTGAAATAAAGAAGATAACAGATTTCATTTTTGATCCAGAATTATCCCTCTTAGTACCTCCCTTTTCATAGTACATTTCCTCCATCTTCTAAGATTAATGACAACCACACCCCTCAACCTTAAATTACTATGAATACAGAGGTATCCTGCGCTACACAACATCCTTGATTGTCGCTGTACTGGTACAGAAGGTAATGCTAACAATATCCCAGTGTCAGAACCCAACATCCCTATTCTATTATTGTACATGGATAGGATGTGAACTTCCCAAAATAGTAAAGGGCATTATACAACTATGATCCTCATTTTCACCCATCCATAGTGCAATTTGTCACTTTTCTTTTAAAAGCAGGTCAAACATCCTCCCTGCTATACAAACAAAGCTGCTTTCCTCAGTGCAGTTTGCGGTTTTCTCCATGGTCCAAGGAAAATATCAGTGTCCACACTTAAAAATGCAGTTCCTGAGCCAGCTTTCCACACATAATATTTACAACACTCGGTTTTACAGAACAGAAAATTGAAAGAAATAAATTGCCCGTGGAGGCTGCACATTTACTTGCCAAACAACTAAAGTAAACAAGTGTAAAATATTGATTAAAGTGACAGTAATGTACAATTCTTTTACTACATCCCAGCTTTGGCCATTGTGTCTGACACTTTGGCCTCTCACTACGTATTTCATTTTTAATCCTTTCTTTAAAAAAAGGTCTTCTCTTATTTTCCTATACATTTACATGAAACTATGTTTCCCTGTACATTTTACATTCTGTTATATAAATATAATATTTTGACATGATCATTTGGTAAAATGGCAATGTAACTGTGCAAGAAGCAAAGTCAGAACTGCAAAGCAATAGTATTTCATCTTGTATTGGATTCTGAATTAATTGCTTTTGGTGACTGAACTTTGTTCCCTACAGGGCTTATAAAATATCCTCAATAGTACATTTTTATTCAGTTATCATTCTCTAATGAGTCATTTCTTATTTTTATGTACTGGACAGTGAAAAGGAATGTAATAAAGACAGAATGACGCTATACAAGCACAGTTAAAACTAAATAGGATGACAGCTGCTGTGAGATTGTTTGAAATTCATTATTTCAGTTTTAATCCTCCTTTTATTGACAGAACACAAATATCTGAGTTCATAAACTTTTTCATAATCAAATAAACATATATTCATGTATGGTAACCACAGCATGTCTTTAATGCTATTTGATTAAAAAAATTGTATCCCTGTGATATATACTGTGGCTTTTGAGTATAAAGGCTGTGAACATATCATTTGACATGTATTTATCTCATTTTATGGTGCTTTTTGCCACATTTAAACCCATATGTACTGCCTAAATGTTTATTTTGCTTTCTTCTAAAATATAAAAACACTATGGTCTATGACATCAGAAAACCACACCAGAAATAGGAGATAAAAAGAAATTGTCACACAAGGTCATTATCTGACAGTGCAGACCGTCTCATGCTATACCTGATATGGAAATTTTATTGAGGGATCCAAAATACAAATGAGTGATAAATTCAACATTTTAATTGTTGAGAATTGTGGAGAAGCAAGTTATACCTGGCCATTTTCAGCTTTGTATTCTCCAAAACATATTAACAGACTTCTTGTGCCTAACTACTGGAAACTATCATAATTCTCTCAACACAAAAAAAAGCATCTAAAAAGCATCCAATTAAAATTCATAAAAGCTGCAGAATGTATGCTGAGCCTGTCAAATTTCCTGCTTTATCAATGCCACTCCTATTAATCTGTGCTGTCCAAGGCCATACTCTTTCAGGCATCATGTGATATCTTTACCTAAGGAAAGATGCATACAAGAATGTCCACTGTGCCATCCTGAAACTTGTATCATATTTGATATAAAATTCTTTTGCTACAGACTGAACCCACCTATAACTGTGGCTTCAACACTGGTCTGTGACAGTGAAATAGCAGCTTTACAGCTACATGGGTGGTGGACAGAGGAAATGAGAACTCCCCTGTCACCCACCTTACTGCTTCCTCCACCTTTCAGGTCCGCCCTCTTTCCTAGGACTTTCCAAAGAAATTGGTTGAGATTTAAACCATCACAGGTAATACATCCTTAGTAATTAAATGATAGTGAACTGTGCTTGGGGAGTATTGGCTGAAAAAGAGCTTCACCCATCAGCTTTATCTACAAAAGAGAAAACTTAAGTCCCCAATCTGACTGTGCTCCTTGGCAGGGCTAGGTGCTTTACAGAACTAGATAGGCTGAGGTACAAATTCTTTGGCATGTAATAAACATTCCATATATGTATTTTAAGAGTTCTTTTTGTTTAGCTCATTTTCTGCATGGCCTATTTTTCAATATTCTGATAACACACACACACACACATCTCTTCATGTATTTAAGTCCCAAGGTCTTCTCTCTTTTTAATTTCTTCATCTTTCACCAGTCTTTGATATATTTGCATTAGGCTACTGATTCTGATTCATTATCTGTTCACAGGTTGCATTAGCAATGACACACCTGTCTTTCATGTTTCTGTAGTATTCTTTCAATATTTATTTATGCCTCCCTTTCTCTTTTCGCAGCTAGCGTTTGGGAGTATCCCAACCTTTCCTTATTCCACATTGCTGTTGATATTTTAGAGTAATTTCCCGGGAACCTAATAATAAGCCAGTACATCAAAGACTAAACTCATAAAACTTTATTGAAGAACGACAAAGCATTACATTTCCCAACAGGAATTAGTTTACTGTGTTGTGCTATAAATTTTCTAAAGGGCAGCCTGAGTCGAGCAGCCAAATAGACTGTTAAAGCACATACAAAAGAAAAGTTTTTTGTATAAAATAAACCAAATCCATTTTTCAGAGCCTTGTCCTACACTTTTCCAGATTCAGTCTAATTGACCATGGTTCTTTCTGCACTTTTGAGCACAAGTAAACAACTGGATTTAAAGGTGTGATGTGTGTGTCTTGAATCTGGTGTGTTTTATCTGTTAGGGCTGTCTTGTCAGCCTGTGTTTCTGTTTCAATTTCTTTATTAGGTTTTAATCATAAAAATAAGTGTGTTCAGGGTCTCTTATTATATTCAATGCAAATGCAGCCTGCCTGGAGATGCTCACTCAGTATATTATTATTGCTATTATTATTAATAAACATGATTTATATAGCCCCAACATATTACGCAGGGCTGTACAATAAATAGGGGTTGCAAGTGACAGACTAATACAGAAAGTGATACAGGAGGAGAGGACCCTGCCCCGAAGAGCTTACAATCCAGTAGGTGGGGGAATTTACACACAATAGGAGGGGAGATATGTAGTGCAGCGGAAGAGGAGTGAAGGGAAGGATGGATGGGTCTGGCTGCAGCATTCATAATAGATTGTAGAGGAGAGAGTCGGGTTAGTGGAATACCAGCGAGAAGGATGTTACAGTA
>NC_092871.1:35195509-35224447 GCF_032062135.1 Pyxicephalus adspersus
GGGCAGAGACATCATGTCTGATTTTGTCTATTTTATCTCTAAAGTAGGTGGCAATGTCTTGGGCAGGGAAGGATGTTGTGGGGTTTAGGAGGGAGTCAATTGTAGGGAAGAGGTTGCGTGGGTTGGAAGCTTGAGAGGAAATTACTGCAGAGAAATAATTTTGCTTGGTGACAGTGAGCTCAGTGTTAAAGTTTTGTAGCTTGGCTTTGTAGTCCATGAAGTCAGCACTGAGGCCAGAATTTCACCACTTGTGAACAGCTGCACAAACAGTCAGCTGTTTGGTGTGCTTTTTGTGCCAGGGTCAGGGGTAAGTTTGAACAAATGGGTTTTGAGTGCTCCTGTGGATGGAGATGATGAGAGAAGAGAAGAGACTTCATCCACAGTAACAGGGCAGAGGGAGGTCAGTGATGATTTACAGGTGGAAGGGGTGGCTATGGGTGGAGTGGCATGGTGAGCAGAGACATTATGTCTGATTTTGTCAATTTTATCTGTAAAGTAGGTGGCAATGTCTTTGGCAGAAAGGAAGTTGTGGGGGGAGCAGGTGTGGGGTTTAGTAAGGAGTCAATTGTTGAGAAGGGTTTGCGTGGGTTGGAAGCTTGAGAGGAAATGACAGCAGAGAAAAAAATTTGGTGACAGTGAGCTCAGTGTTAAAGCTTTGTAGCTTGGCTTTGTAGTCCATGAAGTCAGCGCTGAGGCCATATTCCTCCACTTGCACTCAGCTGCACGAACAGTCTTTTGTATCCCTATGCCCCAACTTCAAGGCACTTGCATTTTATATGCAATACCTTTGCATATCTTTTCCCAAGAGTCAGCAGATTACTCACATTAAAGCTGAAGTCTCTTGGGGGCAGACTGTAGAATATATGATACCAAAATTTCACTTTTTTACCCTCCTCCCGCTCATGTAATAGTATGTTGCATAGCCAAATACATGGCCTCCTTACCTTCTGAAAGAAACCTTTTACATCAATCAAAACAAAAAATGTTAACCACTCCAATGATTAGCTTTTTAAAGTAAGATGCACAAACACAGGGTATTCAACATACCAATTTTTGGTAACAATAGATGATTGTATGGGCCTGTTGGATAAGATTTTGGACTCTCAGAATTATGATTACACCTGATCAACCTCAATTGTTCACCTTTTGCTGACTATAGTCCTTATCTCTTTCTTGGCCTTGACTAGCTATTTTTTATTTGCTGATATCAAACAGCATGCTACTGTTATACCCTATCCCTTTCTTCCCTAATTTTCCTCATGTTTCCCCAGCCTATTCCTGTTCCATTTCCATCCGGTTGCAACCTTAGTCACGTAAGATGTTCAAACCTTTTTTCTACCAAAACAGCTTCAACTTCTTAATATAACTTTTTGTTGTTTATTTGTAGACATTTTGTATGTTTATGAGAATTGCGAGAGATAAATAACAAAGCAAAATGGGGGGTTAGTTGCATTTGGAAATCACAGAGGCTTATAATGGCTGTTTTGTAAAGCGTAGTACTTAGTGTGATATTGTGGAAAATATTTACTGTGATATGGTGGAAAATATTAAGTCCAGATCTCCCTTTTTAAATTACCAAAGGGTCTTCCAATGTAAGGTCTTTGTGCTAATTGATTTTATTTTCCCCTTTAAAATAACAAAGGGTCTTAAGTTGTATCAGCTTGCTGTTAATTATTTTGTCTGTAGACAGTGTGTCTCCAGTTTTGTAAAAGTTGGAGTCTTGTGTCCCAGTTGTCAAAAACCTCAGATAAGGCCAGACAGAGCGTCTCAGATATGTATTCTGAAACACATTTATTCCTTATTCCTTCTTTATATTTCAAATATACCATTCTGTATAAAGTAATAGATGACGAATTTGTAGCTGGATCATTATGGTGAGCGTTTTGAGACCAAGAACTGGTTTCCTAGGCCGCAGGGAAGCCTGGAAACCATATTTAGCCTGTCCATAATCCATGTGGTCACAACCCCTCAGACAGACCCCACCCTGCTATCATTAGATGGTCCTATTAGTCCCATCTTTGTTGTTGGCATAAAAAAAGCCATGTAAGTCTAGCACAAGTAGGTCTCACTGATTCCATCATGTCTCTAAGGACAACGGCACTGACTCATTGAGCACTGCAGGGAGCCCAGTGACCCTGACTAATAACGTGGACTTTACACCTGGACCAAGGCAAACCAAATATTATTTCACAGTTTTCCTTTTTTATTTTATGCTGTTGCTATAGTTCTGCTAGTATTCTGTTATTATTCTTAGATTAGTGTTTATTTTTCTGTATTTGTTTATGCACTGCACTGTGTTTTGTATGCTTTTACTTATAAAACCCTACAAAATGTGTAATGTGTAAATGTGAGTCTCTGAATGCTCTAAATAGAAACAGTGTAACTTGCAAACCCGAAGTGCTACTATAACATTGTGATTTCAGAAACATCCCTGTCTAGAGTGGCAGAGACCCTACAGAAGCGGAAGTACAACTGCGGTTGTCAAGGGTAACGGTGCGTGCTTCTATCCAAGCACATGGTGGCAGTCTACCTATGATGGTGTGTTTGGCAAGGGTTAACAGGAGTGGTTACCTTGCCCCGTGACAAATCGGCCTACTGGTGCGTGGACTGTTGCTGAGTGTGCTGGAAAGTCTATGCGCAGGGGTGCGAGCTGAGAGGGCGTTCATCACACTTAGACTTGTCAGTCTCTACAAATAAGCCCAATGAGGGTAAAATAGTTAAAAAGAGAAGGTCGTAGGTGTAGTCTCAGTTGCCTGCAATTAACAGTACTTTATAATATTAAATAACAATTTTTTATGTATGAGGGTTTTATAAACCCTCCACTACTGTAAAGTTTTGACTGGGTGTTGAGAAATGTGCAGACTTGCCTGTGCTCTCTTGTAGCGGGTCATGGATTACACAACTGGCTGAACCAAAACAAAGATCCTTTGGCAGGTAAAAAAAAGATATCAAGCTGCTTGCCTGACATTCAGTTTTATACTTCAGACATATATAAAAAAGTTTCAGTTTATCAGATCCAGACAGATGGTATTTAAGATTTGAACCAGAAACAGAATGAGAATTTGAAATAAAAAAGCTCAGTTATTCCCTCCCTGGCTGTTTGCTGATTCACTTATTAACTGTAGAAGAGCTTGCTCTAACTATTAGAAGCCCATACAGTAATAAGCATGTTTTAATTAGAAGGCATACATGCCGAGTTCAGCTCATGATATTCTTGTTGATGGAAAAAATGACCATGTTTGAATGTGGCTCCTAGCAGCCAGCAATTGATTTTAAATAATACCTATAATTTTTTGATTACTCATAGAGAACATATTACTGTTTTCTTGTAGAACTAAGTGCTTTGACATTCTGTAAATTGTAGGGGTTTATTTATAAAAATCAGTTAATTTACATTTGGTGAGATTGATTCAGTACCAGAATTTGTTACACATTTACAGTATTTTTACTGGCAACAATTACCATATGCAAAGATCAGAAATTTTTAAGAAAAATGAATCTGTAAATGAATCTGTGGGAAATATGCACTAATTTATAGTAATAGTTATTAATAGTTATTAAGTTAATAATACAATAATAGTTATTGATTGCACGTCTTTTTATTAGCACAAGATTTAGAAGGTTCAGATATTGCACACAGCCTAGTTGTCAGTCTTTGGAAATGTTTTGTTTTTATCTAATTATAAAGAAATTTTCTTTACTCATTTCTATAAAACGTATCCAATCAACATTGCTTAACATTTATATGACATAGTTTATTATTTTTCATTTTGGTGAACCTATGACCTACGATCATTTTGGTGAACCTATGACCTATATCTATGACCTAATTTATATAAAATGTCCTTTTGAAATCTTATATAACATTAATTATTATATTATTTGTTCTTGTACATTTCTAGTACAATTATTTGCATCTATTTGAAATGTCATACTATTCAAATTAATTTTTGTTTCTTTGTAATTTTTAATATTACTATTAAATTCAAAGCAATCAAAAACAAAGGAGACATCACAGTGAAGTACCTTATAGCCAACCTTCTACAATTTCAAATTTCCAAATGTTTAAAACACTCTTCAAAATACAGATGTGCCACTTGTGAATGTCAAGTTTGCAGTACACGTGAATGATACATATATCAGATTCTAGTTTATGGGAATACGGTAGTTTAGTAAGAATCATTTGATGGTGAATGTTACTGAATTATCTGGATAATAAACAGGTTAATCTTCCTGATTGCTTGTTTTATAACTGCAGTGAATGAGTAACTGATAATGTGCATTAACCACCTGAGCGTTACACTGAGGTCTAGATTTCTGTACCAAAAGCTGGAGAGGGAGATCGACGGACGACGATGGACGGAGGACGACGCTGGAATAGGAAAACGACGCTGGGATCCTTACCTCCATGGTCCCGCTGGATGTGCACAGCAGGACCATGGAGGTAAGGCTGTGACAAAATTACGGGGTTAACCATCCTAGCCATTTTTTTTTGCCCGACCTTCGTACGGGCATACCGGCTAGGTGGTTAAATATCACATGTATCACAATAATACCATACTGTTTTCTACAACCAGTCACCTGGTTATAAATAGCATCTTGCAAAATCTTGAAGATTAAGTGTGATTAAGGCATATTTGTGAACAATAGAACAAATAAATCTGAAGCTTTTGCCCAAAGCTACAAATAAGAATGACAGCGTTCCATTCATTAAGGTTTCTGTGTTTTGCAAATCATTTTCAAAATACTTTGCATATACAGTCTACTGCAAAGACGTTGAAACTAAAGTCTACAAGTGTATGAAGTTGTTTTCTGCCCTATTTGGAAAAGATGATTTATATAAAAAATAAAAAATCAGTATTAGCTATGTCTCTTTATTGGATGTTGTTTATAACGGTGCCCAGTAGCTTAGGCAGACTGCTTGTTGTGGAGTATTGGTCAATTTACCCACTTTCCTGTGGGCATGGTCAAGTTTTGATTGGTGGGTTTAGAAAGAGGGCTTGAGGAAGGTTCTGGAACAGAAAGAGGAAGGCAGGTCAAGTTACAATGTTTGGTGAAAGGGGGAATGGCAGGGGATAAGTTTGGGGGTATTGGAGGTTGTGTTTGTGGGAGAATGCCAGGGGCTGTTGAGGTTATTGAGGTCAGAAATTTTAGTAATGCCGTCATTTTAACATGGAAGTAAATTGGAGGTGTCTCCTAATGTGGAAAGGGTGAGTGAGAGTTAATTTAGCAGCGGGGGGGCTGCCAGAATGCTATTGTTCTTGAGCTGGTGTTTGTGGTTGGGAGCAATGGAGTTAATGGTGCAGCAGACCCCAGTTGGAATAGTGGGTATAGTGAATGCCATAGAAGACTTGAAACTCCCATGGTCTGTGGTTATGTTTTGGTTGATATGAAGATTAGTTATGCAAAATATTATAAATAAATGATGTTTGGTCACATGTGTGGTTTAACCACCTGGGCGTTTCACTGATGTCTGCATTTCTTTACCAAAAGCGGTACACTGTTTTTCATGAATTTTTTTTTTAAATTGTAGACCTGTAACTTACAGAAATATGTCAGAACAAGGGTCTAGTAGATATCCTGAATATAATAAAGTTTGAAACACACAATCATGTAAAAAATAAATTACCTTTAATAATAAAATTAAATAAAAAAACACAAAAATCAGCTTAAACAAGAATGCATAAATAAATACAAAATACTGAAAATGCAATAATTCAGTATACTGTATAGTAATGTATTTTTCTAAAACACCTCCCTAGTGTGGTAAATTTTAGTCCAACGTCACATACCTATAGACAAAACCACATAAATATATTTTGCATTATTTGTATTGGATTGGATACAGGACTGTATTAAATCCAATACAAAATATTTGAATTTCCCGCTACCAACCCTGTCGAAGGACGTATGCACTCACATCATCAGCAATCACAGAGGGACGCGTACACGAACGCCGGGTGTTCTAATTTTTTCCATACTTCCATGCAAAAAGAAAAGAAAAAAACATTTTTTGCATGGAAATTTATTTTAGATTGTAGGCTATAATTCTTAGGCATAACTCACTGAAATATGTCCAAAATTTAATAAATTTAATAATAAACTTTAAAAAATACATTTTTTAAAACATTATTTAAAAAAAAATCTTTAAAAAAAAATAGTGTATATTGTATTATATCTGTACAGTATCTTATATAATATATATATAATACAATTATATATATATATATATTATATAAAGATTTCTTTGTATTGGACTCAATACAGCTTTTTTGTATTGAGTTCAATACAAAGTTATTTGAATTTCCCGCCCCGACTCCCGCCCGCACCAACGCTTGCAGCGCCGTCACCGGGAAACCCCAGAGATCGTTACTGCACACGCTGGATGAAGACAGAAGAGGACAGACGTCTCTGGGGGAGCTGCGGGGACAAGGTAAGTATTTTTTTCAGTTGTATTCCGATTGTCATACAATGTTGTATGACAATCGGATTGCTTTGTAACGCGTTTTTTTATTTTTAGCTACCCTGCACCTGGTTCGGGGTAACCGATAGTAGCAAGTTTTCTTACCCCGAACCAGGCGGTGGCTAACCGCCCAGGTGGTTAATAAAATGCCATCTGGCCATTGGATCCACTCAGCAGCAGTGTTATTTGATTGTGGACCATAAAGGGTGCTGGAGGTGGATTTGAAGGTCAAAAGGCTTTCAGAGAATGGATTCAAGAGGACATCTGAGCTGGAACATTCATGTGATTACAGTGATATGGTAAATTCTACTAAGTGAATGCTGCCAGCTTTACTTTAAAGGAAGATACAAAGGACACTTTACATATCACATACCTCATTAACTGGTGCTATAAATTAAAATATATTCTGTAAAATGTTTACAGTTTAAATACAGCACTTGCTCTTAAAATTTTAATATTTTTAGCTGTATATATATATATATATTTATATATAAATAAAATATAGTATATATATAGAAATATAGTGGGGACTAGCCAGGTAGTAGGGCTTGTGTGACTTAACTGGATAGGTATAGCAGACAGAAACCAGGTACAGCAAATGAGCAGTTCAGTAAGGGTTTATATACTAAGCCTATTCACATGCAAAAGCACGCAAAATAAACAGAACAATAAAAAAAAGCCTGGCCACTTGGCCTCTAACTGATTGTTAGTTCATTCACTAACAGTCCCGGGCAACCAACTGCTGCACAGGGCCCTAATTCCCTAGCAGTACAGCCTTTACCAGCCTTGCCAGTTTTTCTTTGCACTCCACCCAGCTCATCAAATCATCCTAAGCCTCTTCAGCTCCCCCACATGGCCGAGAAGACCACTGTCCTACAGGATGTGTACTTCAGTTCCACCATCTGAAGTGGTGGAACTCCTGAAGTGCTAAGAACCATATAATAACCCTCCCATTAGTCTCTTTGTTTTGGGCCATCCACTTTAACGGGACATGATTCGTTATTAGCTCAAAATGTCTGCCCAGCAAATAGTACCTCAAGGAATCAAGAGCCCACTTCACAGCCAAACCAGATGGGAGCTGGAGCTTCTGCAACGATTACCATAAGCTGAATCAGATCACTAAGTTTGACACCTATCCTATGCCCCGCATAGACGAGTTGATTGATCGGTTGGGAAATGGTAGATACATGACCACCTTAGATTTAACCAAAGGATATTGGCAGATGCCCCTATCAAAGTCAGTTAAAGAGCTTTTGTAACCCCTGATGGAACATTCCAGTACCGAAGGATGCCCTTTGGGTTACAGAATACTCCAGCTACGTTCCAGCGGGTGATGGACAAGGTATACTCATATATTCACATGATATACCAAGGTGCATGGCTGCGTCACCTTTAAGAGTTTACAAAGCTCTTTAGCTACCCGGGACATAAACAGGGTTCCTTGATCAGTAAGTACCTCTTTGGCCACACCTATGCGGCTGAAAACTTGAAACAGCTTCCTGGCTATGGTTTTAGCAGAGGTAATTCAGAGAGGAGTTGCCTCAGGATACAGAGTGACATAGTCCATTATTAGAATTTATTGATGGCCCTTAGCTGATTTTAACAATGGGCCAACTAAATCAATGGCAATCCTCTCTAAAGGGACCTTAATTATGGGAAGGGGAACCAAAGGGCTACGAAAGTGTGGCATTGGTGCAGACACCGGGCAGGAAGCACAGTACATCTCTACTTCCTTTGCCACCCCTGTATTATTCGCTCTCGTGTTTTCTCTGCCCCCCGATGCCCCCCTAAGGGAAGCCCATGGACCGGGCCCAGCATATGCTTCTGGGCTTCTTTGCCTGTCGTTGATTGGCATTTGCCAAAACAAGTTGTTTTTGCAACTCTTCCATGCTGGCCTTCCACACACCTGGCCACATCCTTCACCATATGCAGGGACTAGCAAGGTAGTGGGGCCTGTGTGACTTCACTGGATCGGTATAGCAGACAGGAACCAGGCACACCAAATGAGCAGTTCAGTAAGGGTTTATTTACTAAGCCTATTCACACAGAAAAACACGCAAAATAAACAGAACAATAAAATAAAACCAGGCCACTTGGCCTCTGTTTGACTGTTAGCTCCCTTACTAACAGTCCTGGGCAACCTACTGCTGCACGGGACCCTAATTCCCTAGCAGTACAGCCTTTTCCAAACACTCTGTTTGCACTCATTTTTTCTTGCACTCACTTTTTCTTTGCACTCCCAGCTCACTGGCCAAGAACTGGGCCCAGGACCCCCACCTGGCCGAGAAGCCCATTGTCCTACTGCATGTGTACTCCAGTTCCACCATCTGGCCAGAAAGAAAACTGCCTGCTCAAACGCAGTATTCTGCATATTGTCTGTACCTTGGACAAGTGTATCTATCGTCCTGGATGCAGCCATGTGTTTTTGGCCAGCTGTTACTATATATATATATATATATATATATTATATATATATATAAATTATATAGATATAGCTATATAGTACAAAACTCCAGGGAAGGCTAGTGGAGGGTTAGTGTTGGATTGGAGGCATTTTAGACAGGAAGTCTTGTCTATTTAGGGGTCTTTGGGTTAGGGAAGGTGTATCTGCCTCAGGGATTGTAGTTTGCCTGTTCAGAAACGTAAAACCTGGATTTCTGCAGTGGTGAGCCCTTACCCACTACCCCAAGATTGTAAGAGACAGTTATTATTGAAATTTTGACCACAGACATTATTAAATGTGGTCAGTTAGATAGCTTAAGGAAAGCCACCTACTGTTGTTTACTTTGAAGGCTGAGGAGAAGCTCATTAGTTCATATATAATTTTTTATCTGTTGCTCTGCATCATGCTGTTTGCTATACCCTGGAGAAATATATAGAGTATACATATGTAGTGTGAACTTGCTGTAGGGGACCATTTGTAGCAGAAGTATCTCAGGAGCTCAAAATGAGGCACATTCAATTTTTTAGGAAAACAAAAGTTCAGGCTCCTTGACTGTGGCAAGACATATCTAGGTCAACTTGCCTATCAACCAACCCCCCCCCCAACAACCAATGCTTCCCCTTCTTTCAAACTTTCCCACCAAAATCCACCCACTAAACATTTCCCCCCCCAACATACATATCAACCAAGAATTACACTCCCCCCGAGGACCTCAACCGCCAAAGCGCCACAAGAGAGAGACCTCACTCTTGTGCGCCCCGCCACACCTGCAGTGCCCGTTGTATCCCCTCCTGCAAGCCCAGACACCACAAGTCCATTCCCACATCCGTCAGGTGCACTCCATCAGACCCCAAAAACATCCCCGTCCCCACCTCCAGATCCCGATGCCGCACCACCAATCCCCCATTTCGCACAAAGAAGCGGCCCACATCTTTGTTCAACTTCTTTCTGGCCTTATTCAAACGTTCTACAGACCGAGCCTCCCTCCAGTGCAACCTACCCACCATATCTGACCAAACCACCACCAACTGCTTAAACCTAGTCCTCAACCGCAAAAAATCCCATTTAATGTCCCTAATCAATTCCCGCACCGGCCTATCACCCAAATCATTCCCACCAGCGTGCAACACCACCACATCAGGCACCCGGTCCAACCTTATAAAACGATCCATTTCTGGCAGGACCCCATGCCACTGAAGGCCCGGAACACCAAGCCATCGAACCAAACCAGCAGATCGAGGGATGCCAAGCTGACTGCCATCCGGACGAACAGCCGCTCTCCGTGCACCCCTCGCCACATAAGAATCGCCTATGATCCATATCAGCCCAGGACACACACCTGGAACAAAAACAGAATGAAATGCACGCCCTCAAAACAACCTTCAAAACAACCATTCCCCCCATTATTCCCCCACCAACCAACCAATACGAAAAACAAAAGAGGTGTTTGGGAAATTGAACAAAAACACCAGGCCTCCGGTCCTTACCCCCACCCATGACCGGCCAACAAACTGCCGAGGAACTTACCGAACAACCAAATGTGGACGAATATAAAGTTGAAACCGCCTCGACTCCCAACGCCCAATCCTCTTAATAACGTCCTCGCTCAGGCCCCACCTGGCCGCCTCCGTGGCTGCTCCAATACAGAAAGAGTGTGACGAGAATTCCTTGTCATTTAAACCCTCCGCCCTCAAACACTTCCGAAACACCGCCAAAAACTGAAACCGGGATAAAGTTCTCCCATCTTCATGAATCAAGAAAGGGCCCTCGCCCACCGGCCGAACCCTCAAAAAATCTTCCACAGCAGCAACCGGGCAAGCAACACCCCCGTCAACCCTTGCCAACTCAACCCCAAAACCCTTGCCTAACTGATCCGTCTTGAACCGGGCAATCCACAAACTGACACCATTTCTCCTACAGGTCACCTCCCACCATTGCAGCCCCCCTGGGTGCCGGGTCGCCGGGCTCACCAATTCCCCAATCCGCATAGCACCAAAAAACGCCAAAACAAAAGCCACCCTAAACAGCAGAACCTCAAATTCAGATAAACAAACCTCCTGCAACCTACCCAACACCGCCCGCAACACCGCAAAGGACACCGGCCTCCGCTGATCCCCAACCTTGCGACCCTTCCTATAACCTTTTAAAACTTGCCGCACCACAAAAGCTTTTGTGACATCCGTCCACCCCAGCAACTTAAATAAAAACGCCAAGGCCGCCAGTTTACGGTTCACCACCGAAACGGGCACTCCAGCCGCAAAACTACAACATAAAAAAGCCAATAACAAATTCAACCCATGAGAATCCCCTACAACCCCCTCAAACTGAGAGCCAAAACGAAACCACTCCACCCACACAGCCGAATAAGCAGCCCATGTAGAAGGACTCACAGACCGCCGAACCATACCCGCTAGGAATCCAAGGCGATCCTCCACAACGCTGGCGGGCAAACGACTCCGTGCCGGGCCGCTCCTGGAGCCAATATCCCAACAGCACCCTGCAGACTGAGGAATTTGCCGGGCCAATACACAAGAAGTCATCCAGATAGTGAATGATGGACGGGACTTCCGTCACATCCTTCACTACCCATCCCAAGAAGGAACTGAACGTTTCAAAAAGTGCGCAGGACAATGAACAGCCCATGGGCAGACACCTATCCACATAGAAGGCCCCCTGCCAAACGCACCCCAAGAAACGCTGGCTCTCTGGCTGAACCGGCAAAAACCTAAACGCTGACTCAACATCAGCCTTTGCCAACAGCGCTCCCTTCCCATAGCGTCACACCCACCTGAGCGCGCAGTCAAATGAAGCGTAAGACACCGAGCATAACTCAATCAATCAATCAAATCAAGAATCAATGGCTGCATTAACTGAGCCCCCATGCGGGTATGACAAATGATGGATAAGCCGAAACTTGTTCGGCTCCTTCTTAGGAACCACCCCTAAAGGAGACACCACCAAACCTTCTATTGGAGGTTCTGCAAACGGCCCCCCCATTCTACCCAACTCCACCTCCTTGGCCAATTTTTCCCAGACAACTGAAGGACGGTCCAATGCCGATTTTAGATTCCGTGCTCGGGGGGGCGGGGCCCCCAACGAGCAAGGAATCCGAAACCCCTCCTTAAAACCCAGCTCCAGCAAACGTGCTGCCGCCCTGTCCGGATATCTATTTAGAAAATGTCCCCCCAGCCCTCCCCAAAGCATAATTACCCACGGACTTACCGGGACCACCAGGACCATCCGATCCTGAAGCCGCCACACCGGACCTCCCAGGCCAACTCGGGATCCCCGCGGCTCCACGGTCTTCGTCCACCTCCAACACTTCTCCCTCAGACCGGTCGTCCAATAGCGCCTCATCCTGATCCGGCCAGGCCTCAGGAACCACCGGATCCCAAGCCGCAGCAGGCCCAGGCTCCTCTTGAAAAACAGGTCTGCTGCCGCCGTCCACGGGCCGGGCCGCCATCCCGCTGGGCCAGCCGCCACATCCTCCAGGGGCACCGCCAAGCCAGAGCCTGAGTAACCAGCCTGTGGCCCCCTAACCGGCCAGACACCCATGCCTTCCTGCACCCCTCCCCTGGCTTGGCCATGCACCACCCCAGACCAACCACCAGGGGGCCCTCCAGCAGCATCACAGGAGTCCAGTTCTTCATGCAGCCCAGAAGCAGCAGCTGTTCCAGCAGCTGCCACCCGCCCACCGGCTCTTCTAAGACCTGCAGGCCGTGCCTCTTCCTCTCCGCATCAGGACAGGTGAGCCGCCTCTCTGCAGCCCTGGGGGGGACCGCAAGCACCCCCAGGCCATTCACACCCGCCCACCACCTCCCTCTGCCTACCGCCATGACACCGGAGCCTGCAGGCCCGGCGGCCATGTTTCCGGAGCCCGCAGGCCCGGCCGCCATCTTGGCGGAGCCCGATGGCTCCGCCGCCATTTTTCGTGCGCCCAGCGCACGCTGGCGAGGCCCCGACCGGCCGGCCGGCTCCAAGTAGCCCGGCCGCCGCACTACACCAGGAGGGGTACCAGGCCTCCTCTCCTCCCTAGCCCTGGAGCCCCGCGACTCCAGGGCTGCACGCCTGATACCCCGCGTCTCTGTGGCAGGCAAGGGCTGCCCCACTAAGCCTGCAGCCCTGCCCTCACCTCTTGCTAGCTGCTCGCCGTCCTCTTCCTCCCTAGGGATCACACCAGCAGGGGGGGTAGACACAGGACGGGCCTCACTAGCCCCCCCGGCCTCCCCCCTTGGACTCCGCTGGGGCCGAGGATTCCTCCCGGTCTCCCCAGCAGCAGCCATATGCTGAGGCCGAGCCTGGGAGACCAGAGGGTCCCTGTTGGGGCTCCTAAAACAGCGCCGAGTCCTAGGGGGCTCAGGACTCAGGCGCGCCGGAGGCCTAGATCTCCGCGGCTGCCTGGCATCCAGTCCCCCAGGCGTGGGGACCGAAGCCACCCCCTGTAGCAGTGAGCTCACCTGCTCTTGGAGCCATCCTGGACCCCTGGCCTCAGCTGCAACTCTCAACTGCTCTAAAAGTACCTCCACCTCAGCCATAAGGTAAGTAGCTAAAGGTCAAGCGCCTTTGCAAACGGTTTTTGTGCAAATTACAGTCAAAACCTTTGCAAACAGCAGAAAAAACTTCACCCTTCCTGCTGTCTCTTGTCGAAAAGGACTCCACTTCCGATTCCCAACCTTTTTAACTCCTACCGCTCCTCCTAACCCCCCCTTCCCCATCCCCTCCCCTTTCTTTATTCCTGCACGTACTACTACAGATCATTAACCCTCTGATGTCTCCCCTTCATGTCTGCACAGTCATGCTGGGCCTTACACTACCTCCTTCCTCGTATGTTCCAGGCCTTCCTGTCTGGGTGCTTTATTGTCTTACAATGTGAAAAAAAAAAATCTTAGCCTGGCTCAGCCACTCAGTAGCACTTTGGTAGTTCCCTCCACGCCTAATACTGCAAAACAACACAAAGTCCTTTTCATAAACAAAAGCATATTGTTTACTCTTAAGTGTTTTCCTCTTGAGCTCCTTTCCCTTCAAGTTTTGGGAAACTACTGAGCTCCCTACAGTCTGCTGCTAAAACTCTAAATAGAGCACCTGTGCTAAGTAAGGGTTAAGACCCAGATATCGACCCAACTCTTCCTTGGCTAGCTCAAGCCTTTTCCTAAAAGTCAACTGTCTGGCAGACTAACATACAGTTCCCTGGAGCCCTTAACAAACAAAGCGCCATAGCTTGGGCAATCTATACAACCCACCCAAGATCTTCAAAGCCAAGCAATCAGACAACCTGTCACAATGTATATATATATACTGTATATCTTGCATGTCCTGGTCTGAAGTGGTGGGAAAGCCGAAGATGGCCATCTCTGACAGTATCATATTTCAATGACTGAGAAGCAACTTTAGTGCAACTTTAAGGGAACATGAAATTTTGTGAAAATTTAAATAAATACCTAATAATTGATTTATGTGACTGAGATGTATTATGGATCAATTACCTTTAGCAAAGAAAATTTTGTTTGTCAGAACTTCTGCACATTTTTTTTGCAGTTGAATGAGAGATAATAAGAGGCTTTGCGTTGCATACATATACCTGAAAGCCTTATAATTAAGGGACAGAGCCTCTTCCCTACATTCTGTTGCCCAAAATAGATATGGGTATTCTGGGGGTATTGTAGAGTCTGAAAAACTCCTTTATTAAGGGGACCCAGGATAGCCTTCCCTACTTACCCAGAGTAATGAATACAGATGTGCCCCCACCCATTCCCAGAATGTTTTCATAAATTAAATCTAAATAAAGTCACAGACATCATAACAAATGCAACAATACATCCCTCTCAGAACCTATGAATTACACTAGCAACAACACAACCGTAAAGTTGGCCCGGGGATCCTGCATAACGGTTCTCTTTAAGAGTTAAGTAGGTTCAGGGACCTTGGAAAGAATCAAAAACAGCAAGAAACAATAGTTGTGTTACAACTGCAATAACATATAATCATATTGAGTAAACATACTTTAAGGTACCTATAATATAAACCTGTATTTTAGGTGGCTGAGTATCTGGGGCTTGTACCATGTTGGAAAGAGAATAAATAACACAAGTCAACAAAAAAATAGTTTTGATAATCATCAGAAACCACAGCAAACTTTTCTAAATCAGTTTCTCCAGCAGATATTAAATCTGTTTTTCCTTAACATGTACAGTTCCTGAGTTATGAGTACTAATATAGTTCACATTGTACGTGCATGTATTTTGTGCTAAAATGTAAGCACAATTAAAGGTAATGTTAATACATTTTCAGTAAAATAAGGCACACTGTGGTGTAGATCTAC
Organism: Pyxicephalus adspersus; assembly: GCF_032062135.1. NCBI lineage: Eukaryota > Metazoa > Chordata > Amphibia > Anura > Pyxicephalidae > Pyxicephalus > Pyxicephalus adspersus. Next base: position 35,210,735 of record NC_092871.1, read on the forward strand.
TGAACAGTGTCAGTCCGGTACCATTGTTTCTTCAGAAATGCTTAGAGTATGATTTTCTTGTGTATTCTTTGTCTGGATTGTCGCGGTACAGCATCCAGCAGTAGTCAGCCATCATATATCATATATCCAGAAACCTTGGTAGCAGTGCTCCATTAACTGAATGTCCTGGTGAAAATGTTCTCCTTGTTCGTCACTCACCATACCAAGAAAGTGCAAGAAATGTATTTATAATGACAACCCAGTTTCTGGTACGAATCAAGCAGATTCTGAACTCCTTCTTTGTATCCAGAAGACTTATGGTTGCCCAGGAAATTTTCACACAGCCATTCCAATGCATACCAAGCTTCTAGCTCAGCTGCTGAGGTAGATTGTTTGAAAACATCATCCTGCAAAACAGACTTGATTTGTGGCCCTATAAATATCCCTTCCTTCATTTTTGCAGTGCTTATGTTTGGAAACTTCTCAACAAGGTACTGAAAACCCATGGAGTTTGATTTACCCATGAAGTTTTAAATGTTGTAATATGTTAAGGCTATTTATAATGAATTTTACACAATATATAATTAGTTGCATCACAAAAACTATAAATGCTAGAGAAAAAGTGAACACAGATTTGGAATCCCTATTAACAATACTACACATAAAATGACATCTGATGAAAATGACATGTTGACCTGTAAATTAGATGAACTGATACATTTTGCTGACCAGAAAGAAACTTGAAATACTTTGCACATGAGTGTGTGGCTGACATCTTGTGGTGGGTTAGCAGTACTGTTGTTTAAAAAGTTGAGCTGTTTATTGGTATTACAGTATATTATGCAACTTCATTTTTAGATTTTGGATTGAATTTAGTTCTAAAGTATTGTCCTCAGTCCTCGGTAAGGAAATTTTTTTAATAGCCAGCCTTGTAAGTGGATAGGACCAATTTGGCTGTTTTTTGCAGGCTGTTGATGTACATTCAATGGTAGTAAGGTTCATTGTTCACTGAACTCTATACATAAAGCCTACATAAGATGTCAAACTTAGAAAACATAATCCCACTGTCAGTCCTTAGACGATTCTAGCAAAAAAACAATACCTCTTTTTACATCTACATTTTCCAAAAGATAACTTATGCCCTATCAATTGATCGATGTCTAACCGAAGAAATGATATGTCTAGATGGTCAAGCTTGAGTAAGCTAGGACGAGACCCCTTGAGTTTTTATTGGGGTGGGCAGCAAAATAGCCTGGCCAGCAAGTAAAGAGGTAGAATAATAAGCATGTGATAATGTGAGAAGTGTATAACATATCTTGAAATTAATTTGTGCAGTATCAATCTGCGACATGAAAAGGGATGCTGTGAGACAAAATTTGTCTGAACTTTTCATGATGAATGTGAAGACAAAGTATGAGGTTTTTACAATCTTTTATTCATTCTGAAAAACCAATGTTGTATACTTGTGGAACACAATAAATCATTTGGAAGAAAGAATGAAAAAGAACAAAGAAAAGGAAGAAAAGAAAAGAAAAGGAAGAAGGCACGCTACTTGAGTGGCACTCTACTGTTTATCTGATAAAATTATTTACTTTATTTTATCATCAAATAGACATAAACATTAGCAATTAAAAGTACATATATAATGTTTTCACAAAAGTGAATTGTATTTTCAATCAAGACCTGAACTTATTTTGCAATTTATACATTCTTAAACGTGGATATAGATGCAGCATAATTCTCTCTTCTTGACGCGTTTTGCCCATTAAGGCTTCCTCAGGGGATTTGGGAATTAGATAGCAAATGATAAAGAAACAAGATTATTTACATATAAGTGTTTGCCCAAAAAACATTCAACTATATTTACAAAATTGAATATTATAAAGCACTTATATAGAAACTGGAAGATTGTTTACAGAATATTCACAAATAGGAACATGGTTTCCAGAGGAATGAGTATATCTATAGGACACTTACAGTTCAGACATAGATCTCAGTAAACCGTGTTCAATAAAAACATGTAGGATTTTGTAGGCTGACTGCATATGTTTTTTGACATACTCTCTAATAAAAATAATGTTATAAAGTAAAAATGCAATAATGATGGTAAAAAGATGTAATGGGTATATGTGTTTCTCATATAAATAAGACAGGGTCCTATATTAATTTTACCTAATGCGCCCTAATGCGATTTTGAAAATCGCATTAGGGCTATTTTTCAGGGGATGTCGTATTTTTCTCATGTACAAAAATCTATATTTATTCATGTACAAAAATGAGACAGGGGTTCAACAAAAATGATAACAGTTACCAGAGGCGTAACTACCATAGAAATCGCAGAGCCCTCCAGCAAAACTTTTGATTGCCCCCCAGAAAAAAAAATTGTGCCCCAGCACAATATTGTATCCCCATATGTGCCCCCACATATTAGGGTATGTAGGGAATGCACTCCCTACATAATATAGTGCCCTCACATACTGTATATAGTGCACCCACACAAAAAAGAACATGGCCACATATGTGAACACACATACATACATTACAGTATTTGGTAAAAAAAAAAAAAAGTACTCACCACTACTGATAATGTACTCCGATCCCGTTGTGTGCATCCCGGCTGCTTCCGTCCTCTTCTCTTGGCATCCCTCCACCGCCAGGTACCACGTGATCGCAACCTCCAAAGAAGCTTGCACAAAGAATGGGGCTGCCGATAGGGCTTATTTTTGGGGTAGGGCTTACATTTCCCCCTTGGATGAATATTTTTGGGGTAGGTCTTTTTTGGGGGGTAGTTAGGCAAGAAAACTTAAATAATAATGTGTGACCATATTGAAAGGTGGTAAGCCCAATGTTGAAAGAGTTAATAGTAGTTCAAAGCAGGGGTCAGTTTTTGTGTTCAGGAGGCTCAAGGTATTGTTGGTAAACAAAAAAGTATCCTTAGAATATCTCTGCGGAAAAATATAATATATGCGGTAAACAATATTATACCTCGAGAAAAGAAGTTCTGTTGAAGAAAGGTATTTCAGGATAAAAAGTATTACCTGCCTGGGTACACATACTTTCCTATCAAGATGTTGGATTGTACAAGGTTGACAAGATGTACTATCGCCGAATAGGATATTCAAAGTCAAAGAAGATGGTGATGTCAATTTTAAAGGGATTTAGGTATGATGGAATGTAATAATTTATTAATGTATTTAATAAATGAAAACTAATAAACAAGTACTTACTAGTAAAAAGTACTTACTATTAGTATGGTTGAATAATGGTGTAATATGGTTAAGCTGGAATAGGCACATTGCAATAGAGAAACCAAATATGCTTAATAAAAGTTCTGCAAGCCAAGCCTTAAACATACTACAAAGACACTACAGAGACACAATTATATTTTACCAATACCTCTTTATTTCTTTCCAAGGTTTTTCTACGAGGGATGGGTCCTCTCTCCTTTGGACGCATAAAGATACAGCTGTGCAGACTTTTTGGTACTCGCTGTAGACCCGCCCCTCGTTTGGGCATTAATTCAATTTTGATGCCCAGGACCTAATTAGATAGGAGAATATTTTCCCCTATCTAGTAGGTGAGAATAATGGAGGACATATTTGATAAAATGCATGTAAAAAAAATCCCAAGGGAGGATCTGTCTCTGTCCAGCTCCTCCCATCAACCCTCCTATGTTTCTCCAACAACAATACAAGTATACCTTTATACACACCCAAACCTGGGACAGGGCAGGAATACGTGCATGCAAACTAATACCTTCAATCACACTAGCATTAGACGCCCGCGAGATTCAAGCGGTAGTAGCCCGATGTCCGCGGCTTTAACAGCTCAACCACGGATGAGCAGACCATCAACGCATGCGTGGTTTAACTCTCTTCATATTTTTCTTTCATTTATAAGAACGCCCTGAACGCAGCACCAACCCTTATGCAGCAGTTGGCAGCTGACAGGCTGCCCCTATCTCATACTACTTATAGGGATGAGCGAGAATGCCTCTGACATTCTCGAGAAAACTTCCTTGAATTTCCAATGGGTCCATGAACTTTCGTCGAACCGATTTCGCGGACCGATCAGAAGATCGAGGAAACTATTACAGGAGGAGTACTGCGGCTGCAATCATCAGAGGATGATTCCCATGGCTGCTTTATTTCAGGATGAGCACAGCCCCGGGAATTCTGTGTTATTGGATAGAGTATCTCTATCCAAGAACAATTACTACAGGGATGCAAGAGCAATCAGGGGAGCGGATCTGTCAGCTCCGCTCCCGATTGCACCTGCAGGTCGCAAAAAATTTGATCTCGACGAACGAATTTACACAGGCCGTTCTCGCTTATATGTTCGGTAAGCGAGAATAGCCCGATTCACCGTGAGATTGAATTTTTCACTCGCTCATCCCTATCCACTTATAACACTTGTAAGTGTAAGAATTCTTCTCCTTTCCATATCACCCTAACCTGGTTTGCAAAACTTCTTTACTAAGCATTTTTGGTTTCTCTATTGCAATTTTTCTGGAGTGAGCCTATTCGAGCTTAATCATATTACACCATTAATCAACAATACTAATAGTAAGTATTTTAATTGTTTATTAGATTTCTCTTATTAACAATTTATTACATTCCATCATACCTAAATCCCTTGATTATTGACATCACCATCTTCTCTGATTTTAATATCCCATTCAGCGATAGTACATCTCGTCAACCTTGTACAATCATCTTGATAGGAAAGTGTGTGTACCCAAGCAGGTAATACTTTTTATCCTGAAATACTTTTTTTTCAACAGAACTTCTTTTCTCGAGTTATAATATAGTTTACCACATATATTATAATTTTTTCATGGAGATATTCCAAAAACAATACTTTATTGTTTACCAGCAATACCCTAAGCCTCCTGAACACAATACCTGGCCCCTGCTTTGAACCACTAATAACTCTTTCAACACTGGGCTTACCACCTTTCAATATGGTCAAACATTATTATGTAAGTTTTCTTGCCTAACTATAACCATTACATCTTTTTACCATCATTATTGCATTTTTACTCTATTATATTTTTTTTTATTAAAGAATATATCAAAGAACATATGCAGTCAACCTACAAAACCTACATTTTTTTATTGAACACGGTTTACTGAGATCCAAGTCTGAACTGTAAGTGCTCTCTATTCTCTCCTTGTCTAAAGATATCCTCATTCCTCTGGAAACCATGTTCCTATTTGTGAATATTCAGTAAACAATCTTCCAATGTTATGTTAAAATGTTTTTTTATTAAACAATTTTGTAAACATAGTTGAATTGTTTTTGGGCAATCACTTATATGTCTATAATCTTGTTTCTTTATAGTTTGCTATCTAATGCTCCAAATTTCCTAAGGAAGCCTTAATGGGTGAAATGCATCGGGAAAGGAGAATTAAGCTATATCTATATCCACATTTAAGAATGTATGAATAGCAAAACAAGTTTGGGTCTTGATTGAAAATTCAAATCACTTTTGTGAAAACATTATATATGTACTTTCAATTGCTAATGTTTATGTCTATTTGATCAATATTAAAGTAATTAATTTTAACAGATAAACAGTAGAGTGCCACTCAAAAAAGCCTTCTTCTTTTTTTTCTTCCTTTTCTTCGTTCTTTTTCTTTTTTTCTTCCAAAAGATTTATTTTGTAATTAAGGTATGGCACTATCAAGGTTTTCCCCGGTTCTGCAAACATATTATTGCCCTCATGGTACCTTCCCTCTATCTCTCATACTTGTGCAACACTTTTGCTGCAAATTAATTCTCTTAGAAGGTCTGCTTTTGACCGTAGCGACCAGAGATGGTTGCAGTATTCACACTGACAGTTCCTAAAGTAATTTTGACAGTTTTAAATTGGCAGTAAAAATGGACAGAGGAAGCATCAACAAAAGGAAAGGCATTGGGTGTTCTATGTATGCCCTGTGTATTTTGGTAAAGCTCTTTTTGGGCATATGTACCAATTTTAAAGTATAAGACTGTTCAACAAAAACAGCTTTCCATTAACTTTACTATACAGACTAATAATGGATGTATACAAGCTGATTATATCCCACCACTCAAGATCAAGAAGTTCATCTATTGTGAGATGTAGATAAAGTAATTATAGAAGGGGTTCCTTCAAGACCTGAAACACAAGAAAGAAAAACAATTGTAGACAATGAACAGGTAGAATTGTAGACAATGAACAGGTCCCTGTCACACCCCAAGTTATAGGAACTACAAGGAATTAATTTGTAACAATTATTGGTTGAATTATTTTTTTGCCAGTACTTTTCCACTTTTTTTAATAACAAATACAATATTTTAGAGATTGAATAAAAAGATTTAGAACTAAATCCCGCAGTTTTCCTGGTATACAAATACATTTTTTCTTTTTTAACCAGCTTTTCTTTTTTTAATCTGCGGTTTTCAGACACATTTTAAAAGTTGTCACTAATGAATGAAACCAATTTATAATTCCAATGCCTTTAATCATAAACATTGTCTGCAGATACTCCAGTCTGCTAAAAGGAAATTACATTTTTTCTTTTTGAACAGTATATGCATTGTGTATTTTTCTCCTCTGGAAAGACGCAGCAGCCATTACATTGATTGTTTTTCAGAGAATGGCTGTATCTTGATAGGCCTTTTTCTGAGTTTCTATTATAGTTAGCTAATGTTATTTTTCTTAAGCATAGAAACGGGCTGTGGAGGACAATGAAATCTGTTGAAAAATGTGTGGTAAGAAAACTGCTTCTGTGATATTGATCCTGCTAAACTGATTTATAACATTTTCAAATTCACAGTTTGAAATAGAAGATGGCAAAAACATTGTTTTAAAAAGGACTGCAGTTTTAAATTAGCATGTTGTTTAGGACATTGATATGAGAAATTTATCTATAGATGTCTTCTCTGTGCAATCCCAACCTCTCTTCCTTCTCAGCTTCAAGTAAGGTGCTTCACAGCTTCATCTGGGATGTTAGCCATATGCCCTGGGAGCTTGGTACTAGTGATACCCTACATCTATAATCCGTTTTGAAAGCAGGGAGTAGTAAAGTGAGTGCTGTGTACACTTAAACTTTTTTTTCACCAGAAACATGTTTTCATAAGTAACCCTGACCATTCCTCCTATATTCCTTATATAAGCCATTTTAGTGACCATACTATGTTTACACTATGTTCAGGGGCTATGGACTTTCCAGCTGCACAATTTTGTGTCAATCAGCTTTGTTGAGTTTTCAGAAAACAAAAAATTAAACATACATACATAGCAAACAATAAAACGTAAAACACAGAAATCTTATTTACCCGTAACGGCATGGGCTTCGTATGAGCATCAAATACACAACCTAGATACAGCATATACTCTGATAAACATAATAATAATCTGTCAAAGCCCTCATGAATCAGAATAAGATAAATCACAAATATACAGAAAAAAACATAAATAATGAACAGAATGAAGCGTAGAACAGAAATAATGCTCTAACAATCTTAAACCGCCTATATCTATATATGTGTGTATACATCTTTTATCAAAAAACAATAATAAAGGGAAGGGAAAAAGAGAATGTACACCACACAAGCTTGAAAAAGTCGGGGGTATTCTTTAAACCAATCCCACGTGAACCAAACTATTTTAAATTGTTCCATTCTGTCATCATCTTCCACCACCAGCATTTCCATATGGCAGATTTTTTCAAGTTCGGATACCCAGTCAGCTATAGAAGGAGCAACAGACTGCCTCCACAATCTCGGAATAAGAACCCTAGCTGCGGTAAGAAAATGACGTAGGTCACCTCTTTTAATACTTTTAAGTGAGCCCGGGATTATAGATAAAAGAGCCACATTAGGGATGTTGGGTACGGTAGAACCGGAGCAGTCATTAAATATCTGAATAATCAGATCCCAGAAATGAGATATCTTTGAGCATTCCCACCAAATATGAAGCATTCTCCCCCTATGCGACAGGCATCGCCAACAGCGATCCGAGTTTGTGGGAGAGATTCTATGCAGATCCACAGGACAATAATACCATCTAGACAAAATTTTATAATTAACCTCCTGGGCTTTACAAGTCAATGCCAGCTTGTGTGTGAGGTTAAACCATGTTTCCCAGTCGTCTCCAGTTATGAGACCAGTCAATTCCCTCTCCCAATATCTGGTGTATATAGACTCAGGATTTTGTGCGAGTATCTCATATAGCCTTGAAACAATATGGGGAGGGCGAGCAGGTGAGCTAACTAACTGCTCAAATTCCATCAAATTTCTGTGTAGTAAGGATGGATCAGTAAAAGAAGCTACAAAAGACGTTAATTGCCTGTACGAAAGCCAGGAGAGCAGCTTACTTCTGTATGAAAGGTCTAGGGAGGATAGAGGGGGGACCCGCCCATTATGAACTATATTCTTAAGGTGACGGTTTTCGGAGACGGACCAAGATAAAAATTTGGCAGCCCTCATTGCCAGCGGAAATGCTGGGTTATCGAACAATGGTGTCATGGGCCCCGGTCTCGTAGACAATTTGCCCGATCTAAGGAGAATATCCCAAATATGTAATAAATCCATAGTAAGTGGAGGTATGGGGGAGGTCAGCCGTAATAATGACGGTCCACCCATGGCAGAGACCGGAGACTCACTGGGGACAAAAGTTTATCCAGCAGCACCCATTCCTTCAACTCTCGACTGGGGAACCAGTCTGTCAGGCGCACTAAGACCGATGCCCTATAGTAAGAAACAATATCAGGGGCCCCCACTCCTCCTCTACATTTGCATTTAACAAATATGCTGAATGCCAATCTGGGGCGCTTCTTATGCCATAGGAATTTTAAAAACAACCTATGTATTTTAAGCAGATATGCAGTTGGTAAAAATATGGGAACCGTTTGGAATATATATAACAATCTGGGGACAATATCCATTTTTAGAGTATTTATGGGACTTTACTATATGCTTGGGAATAATTATGTGAGAACAAAGCAGAAGGGTCCGATGGTATCATTATACCCAAAATACTTAATGGCATTAGGACAAATCCGAAAGGACATAATATTGTGTATAGTAGACATTTGAGTCAAGTCAAAGGTAATATTTAGTATATTTAGTTCGGATTAGGAGTAGTTTACCTTGAAGTTGCTGAGTAATCCGAATTCTTTAAATTCCTTCAGTACCGAAGGTATCGTGACATGAGGGGATGTTATATAAAGCAGAAGATCATCTGCATATAAGGAGAGTTTATAATGGGTATCTCCTATCTTGATCCCTTTAACATCCGGATTGCAACCCAAGGCCACAGCAAAATGTTCCATAACTAGGGCGTAGAGCAATGGGGAAAGAGGACGCCCCTGTCTCGTACCGTTCTTGACTTGGAAAGAATCAGAAAGGGTGCCATTAACCCGCACCCGGGCCCTGGGTGAGGAATACAATGCAGCAATTCTAGAGACCATACTGGGGCCCAGGCCTATCTGACGTAACGCTGAATACATAAACTCCCAACGAACCCTATCAAAGGCCTTTTCAGCGTCTATGGACAGTAGGCACATAGTAGTACCTGAAGACTTAGCAAATTGGGTCAGCAGGATAATCTTAATAGCATTGTCCCTGGCTTCTCTTCCATAGATAAACCCAGTTTGATCCAGATGAATTAATGAGGGCATATAGGAGATAACCTATTGGCAATCAATTTAGAAAAAAATTTTGCATCAACATTAATCAATGATATGGGTCTATAATTAGAGCAAACCATATGGTCTTTGCCAGGCTTAGGAAGGACCGTAATATAAGCTTCCAAACTCTTTGGAGGAAACGGCGTATCGACGGAGATGGAAGAAAACACCTTAGTCATAAAAGGGACAAGATTAAGGGCATGGAGTTTATAGAACCGTGGAGCAAAGCCATCAGGGCCAGGGCTTTTCCCAGTCGGTGTAGCACGTAAAGCGGCAGAGACCTCCTCCTCGGAAATCGGAGTCTCCAATTGCGATATCACCTCAGAATCTAACGTCGGAAGGGTTATATAATCTTGCAGGGAGGATGGACTTGCATGGGAAGGGCGGATTTGATAGAGATCAGCATAGTATTTATGAAAAGTTTGCAAGATCTCCGTAGGGATGGATGTCAAGCCGCCATTAGCAGTCCGGATAGAAGGAATATAAGTAGTGGAAGTGCGAGGGTGTAAGCCCCGTGCTAACAATCGGCCACATTTATCCCCATACTGGTAAATTAATTTGCGGAAGCGATCCCGGTGGCGTTGGTATGCTAGGTCATACAGCTTCAGAAGGTGAGTCCTAGCAGCAGTCACTTCTAAAAATACAGCTGGGGCCATGTTTTGTTTATGTAGGCGTTCCAAGGAGCGAATTTTATCACAAGAAAGTGTAATATCCTGCAATCTGATCCTTTTAAGCCGAGTTCCTTGTTGAATTAGGACCCCTCGAACCACCGCCTTCATAGCCTCCCATTGCAAAGGTAGGGGAGTGGGGGCCGAAACATGGTCCCCTATAAAATTGGTAATTGCTTCTAAAACTGCCTTGGCACAAACAGAGTCCTTAAACAGGGAGTCATTACATCTCCAGGTTCATTCTCTAGGGCCCATTTGAGGAATCTGGAGTGAGAGGGATACTGAGGAATGATCGGACCAGGGACAAGATTCTATAGAAGTAACAGGATTCCAATCAAGTACAGAGTGGCTCGCCAAAACATAATCTATACGGGAGTACATATTGTGTGGGTTGGAGTAAAAGGTATAACCTTTGGTGGTGGGATGCAGAGTGCACCACATTTCTGTTCAATTTGGAATAGGATATCGGAGTTTTTCCGGTGGAGGTATCAATCCGGGGATCAAGATCACAATTCAGGTCGCCACCCACTATGATAGATCCCTCGGCAAACCCCTTCAGAGCGGAGCGGGAGTCAAGTATCTGAACAGGCAACATTTTATGGAAAGCTATAGAAACCCTCTTAGTTCTAGACTCAGGATTGGAGCTGTGAAGCCAAACAGTATAATAATGATTGCGGAGAGAGGGAATTCTAGTAGATTGAAAATGGGTCTCCTGCAGAAGCAAAATGTTCACTCTCGCTTTATGTTGAGCATATAGCACTTGAGAGCGCTTGTTCGGGCTATTTAAACCCTTCACATTGAGGGTGTGGATTCTCAAAACTTGTGTTGTTTCATTTTTGAGGACATCAGGGGAAGTGGGCCAGGGAAGGGGCACCAGACAGGCGAGGCGGGCTAAACCTCGACCGTGGGGTGAAAAATTAGAGCAGGATCCCAAAGATCCCAAATCACCGCCTGGTAAGGCAGTGGGCCTATGTGGGGAAAGTGTCTGTGCGCAGCGGGGGGAGGCAAACAGACAAGCAACAAATATACCATCGGGTCCCACCTGGGGGAACCCACAAAACCAAAAACAACATAAAGAATGAGCAATCCCTGGGCATTCGCCCAGTGTACTAAACAGTCCTATAATCATATTAACTAAAGTTTAGAGCATAAATCAAAAGACATCAACATAAAATAAGCAGTTCACTAAGTTCCTGCCAAAATAGTCTGAGGAAACAGGGATACAACATCCCAGGTCCCATAATAGGGCTAACTAGAGAGGCAAGAGCAGTATAGCTCGTGCGCCCCCTAGTGGGCCCAAGGCATAATTACCCACAGAATCTAGAGGGCATTCAAAATACCTATCCACCTAACAGCAGAATCTGCATCAATAAACACTAGATAAATATCGCTCAACATAGCTACCAATATATGGAAAGTCCCACCGTGGAGGAGAAACGTCTTGCAACGTCTAAATTCTCCATTCAAAGGTGGGCCGTTCTCTCGGCCAGACACGGCAGGTGGCAGGATAAGTTGATGTCAGAGGTAGTCCGCTGATGCTTGGTAGCACAGGAACATAAAGACTCCATTCAAAGGCGGACTGTTCTCTCGGCCAGGCATGGCAGGTGATAGAACAAGTTGAGGTCAGAGGTAGTCCGGTGGTGTTTTAGTAGCCTAAGAAACACAAAAAATTAGGATGGCAGATAGAAATTCCAAGAACAATGTTGAAGGCATCCTGAGATCCAATAAAAATTGTCGGCGCTGCCGATTCAATTGGCTAGGTTGTGGAAGGAGGAGGGGAAGAAAGATGACCCGCGGAAGTACTTGGAGAACTATCAGACGGAAGTCGTGGTGGAGCTTGTGATGGTGCTGGTTTGCTGTTGAGGAGTGAAGCCGCTGTAGGCCATTCAAGTAATATGATATCAGGAAGATGCAGATCCCGTACAATGTGAGGCAGGTGGGATGGCTCGTGAAGGACAAGGGTTCTACCTCCAGATCTGATGATGAGATGGAAGGGAAAACCCCATCTATATGGGATGTTCACGAAGAGCTGTTAAAAGCGATTTAACCCCCTAAGGGGTGTTCCCGAGTGTGACTCGGGGCCGGAAAAATTGCAAAAAGCGGTAATCCCGAGTCACACTCGGGGTACCTTTGGGGGTCCCCCTTACCTGATCCCCGCGGTCCAGCGGCGATCACAGGATGTCTAATATAATAAATAAATATAATAATTATACCCGGGAGTTAATCCTAAGAATTACAGGCCCACAATATAAACAAAAATTTCTACGCAAAAAAAATAGGATCACTTTTTGCATCAAAAAATGACAGAATTAGAACGCTAGGGGGGTTAAGAGCCCTGTGAAGATCCAACGTGTGTTTAGAGAGGTCAGGCAGCAGTTGTATCTGTGCCCTAGCGTATTCAATATTTGTAGATTCTCTAGCTTTTTATGATATCTTCCCTGGTTCTAAAAAAATGAATCCGACAGTTAACATCTCTAGGGCGTTGCAGATTTGTGCTGAGTGGGCCCAGAGTTCTATGTATCCGATCTATCTCTATATCAACATCATATGGAACAGCAAGGAGCTTAGCAAAAATAGAGTAGGCCGCTGTGTGCAATTCTGAATTCGGTATGGTTTCAGGTAGACTTGGAGTAGACCATACGCTCTTCCTTGGTAAATAGCAAGAAGTATCAAACACTGAAATATCTGATTTTTTTTATATAGTAGGACAGAGTAGGACAGCATTTTTTTTTTTTTTTTTTACCAAATGGGTTTCTTTAGTAAATAGCAAGAGGTATCAAACGCTGAAATATCTGTATTTTTTTAAAGTAGAACAGAAGTTTTTCTGTACCAAACTGTCTTCTTTGGTAAACGGAGGAGGTAACAAAGACTGAAATATCTGTATTTTTTATATAGTAGGACATAATTTTTTTAACAAACAGTTGCCTTTGGTAAATGGCAGGATGTATCAAACACTGAAATATCTGTAATTTTGATATAGTAGGACAGCATTTTTTTATTTTACCAAATTGTTTTCTTAGGTAAATAGCAAGAGGTATCAGACACTGAAATATCTGTATTTTTCTAATAGTAGGACAGAATTTTTTTTTACCAAACTCTCTTCTTTGGTAAATAGCAAGAGGTCTCAAACACTGAAATATCTGTATTTTTTATATAGTGTGACAGAACATTTTTTTTACCAAACATTCTTCTTTGGTAAATAGCAAGAGGTATCAAACACTGAAATATCTGTATTTTTTATATAGTAGGACAGAATTGTTTTTTTACCAAACGGTCTGCTTTGGTAAATAGCAAAAGGTTTCAAACACCTAAATATCTGTATTTTTTATATAGTAGGACAGAATTTTATTTTACCAAACGCTCTTCTTTGGTAAATAGCAAGAGGTATCTAACACTGAAATATCTTT
>NC_092871.1:35225283-35228877 GCF_032062135.1 Pyxicephalus adspersus
TTTTTTTTTTTTTTTTATAGTAGGACAGAATTGTTTTTTTACCAAACGCTCTTCTTTGGTAAATAACAAGAGGTATCAAACACTGAAATATCTGTATTTTTTATAGTAGAACAGAATTTTTTCTGTATCAAACTGTCTTCTTTGGTAAATAGCAAGAGGTATCCAAGACTGAAATATCTTTATTTGTTATATAGAAGGACAGAATTTTTTTTTACTAAATGGTTTTCTTTGGTAAATAGCAAGAGGTATCAAACACTGAAATATCTGTATTTTCTTTTATAGTAGAACAGAAATTTTTCTGTACCATACTGTCTTCTTTGATAAATAGCAAGAGGTATTAAACACTGAAATATCTTTATTTTTTATATAGTAAAACAGAACATTTTTTTTTACCAAACGCTCTTCTTTGGTAAATAGCAAGAGGTATCAAACTCTGAAATATCTGTATTGTTTTTATAATGGGACAGACATTTTTCTGTACCCACCGGGCTTCTTTGGTAAATAGGAACAGGTACCATCAAAAACTGAAATATCTGTATATATACAGAAATACAGAAGGCTCCGAAACTGTCCCTGTCACAATCCACTTCTCTCCCTGCTTCTATCCTTCACACAGAACACAAGATGGAGTGACTAACCCCTCCCTCGTTCCCTGTATATATGCCTGTGCTCAGATCTCTCCTGATTGGGCTGCTGGGCCTTGCTTTGCATCCTGGGAGCAAATGATTCACTCCCAGCCACGCCATTCCCGCGGTAAATAGTGGGCATTCCTGCCCCTGATTTTTCCCTAATTCCCTAACACAAGGCCGCTCTCGCCTAATCGTTTGGTAAGCAAGTAAACCCGATTCGCCGGGGGATCAAACTTCCAAATCTCACTCGCTCATCCCTAGTCACAACAAAGGGCAAGGTTAAAAGCCCAGTCAGTGGACCTAGATTGCAGTGGTATATCACTAGAAAACAGACCATGGAGGTTTTTTAAAGGTAACCTCAGGTATGTAATGAAGAAAAATTACCAATGGTGAGTGTGACTGAAATGGGTTTTACCCATTCAACTTTTGCACTTGTTGGCAACGCAGCTCTGCGCATTTCGGTATTGGCCAACACTAAACTTCTATAAGTTTTCCCACTAGTGGACATTTTGCTCACTTTTTTACAAGCCAACATTGCAGCAACACTGTAGCAACCACCAACACCCCAACAAACATTTCTGCAAAAGTCAAGAACACACTTGCACTTGCGGCACCAAAATGCACTTTTGCATTTACAAATACTGTACTGACTTGTACCCTTGTGCACCTTAGTGTTTCTAATACTGTATCTCCACACATTATTACAATACCTGATTCTGCAGATACATGGATTTTACCACAACACAAAAATGCATTTTTTTGACACCCGCCAAAACAACTGCTTGTAGGTATGCACCGGTCAACACTGCAGCAATGCACAAAGTAGTAGTTGATGACCGAGGTGCAAGTTTGCACTTGCTGATACTGCACCGGCATGTACCCACTAACACAGCACTAAAATGCCTTTTTGCACTGGCAGACATGAGTGCTTGCACTCGCCAATAAACACCTCAGTAATAAATGCTTTTATATTAACTGACACTGTACTTTCACATTCACCCACACTTCACCGTCATGCATTTGTGAACTAGATTACAATGCAGCTACACACAATCACCAATAATGCAAAAATGCGATTTTCTGCAATCATAAACACCAATTCAAACTTTTTGGCTTGCTGACAAGATAAAAATTATCTAACAACTTTGTTTTTGTTCCCATTTGTCAACACTACGACTAAACACATTTCAGCATTCATCAATAGCACAACACCTTTAAACTCGCTGACACTAAGGCTTAGTCTACACGGACTGTTTCCCCAGCGTTTAACCTGAGGCTTTTAAAGCCCATGTTTGAAGTCCCCATGCATTCCAATGGGCTAATCTACACCAGGACGTTTCCTTCAGGCACGTTTTTGAGCTTTATCCTAAACCTTGCTTGCAACGTTTAAAAAATTAAAAAGCAGATAAATCGCGGGAAAACGCGTCAATTGATTTTAATGGGAGTGTTTTCCTGCGTTTATGCATGCTAGAAATTGTCAAAAAAGCTTCTATTGATTTCAATGGAGGCTTTTACAAACGTTTTAACAATGGCTTGTGGGCAGGTCCAATTAAAGGAAGTTCATTACAGGAAGTTCATTGCCATGATCCTTGTGTCTTCTCATTTTCCTTTTCCTGTCACCATGCCTAAAAAATGTATGTTGTGGGGGATTGTAATGTAGTGTTTTTTGCACTGCATCGCAATTCCATGTATGAATGTACCCGGACTGAATTGTATTCGATTATGTGATTATTAAAATTATTATTCAATCAAAAATTGTACTCTTACATGATTGCTCAGACATATATGTTGTAAGCATGTTTGTATAGTATAATTCATACCTTTTTATTTTTGCAGTGAACAATACAAAAACTCGCTGGAAGTCCCTGCGTGACAGGTTCACTAAAGACCTGAGAGAGCAGAACCGGCAGAGAAGTGGATCGGCAGCAGGCCAAGTGAAAGTGCATGCCTACTTCAAGAACATACAGTTCTTCAAGAGAAGTGTAGAGATGCGGCCGTAAGTATTCATCTGACAATTTTATTTTGCAAAATGTGTTACTTGCAATGTATTCCTGTATCTCTCTGTAGAAATGGGTCTTTTTGTATTGTACTAATTAGAGTCTCAAACTAATTGCTCCTATTTCCCCATAGGACATCTGGAAGTGTCGAGCCAATGGAAGAGGCTGATTTTGACAGCGAGAGGGGAGAGGAGAATAATCTGGCCTCTGAAACATCCCCATCTACTGCACCCCCACCAGCACCACAGAAAAGAAAACAAAACAAGAAAATTTCAAGCAATTCAGAGCTGGATGTTGGAATTGTTAAAATGGTTTAAACCATCCAGCAGCAAATGGTAATGCAGCAACAGCAGCAGGTAAAGCTCAACCATTTAAATTTAGACAATGACATTGTTGGGTTCTGCTACTCAGTTGCTGGGGACCTCTCTTTGCTGCCCAAAAATTGCCTCTTCTAATGTAAGTTGGATATTATGCATGCCATCCAAAAGCGTTTGCTCGTTCTGCAGCTGACAGATCTCCAGGGTATGACTACCACCTTCAACCCCACCCTTACCCACAAAATCCCCCTCTTCCCAATCACACCCCCATGTATTCTCATCAGAATGGAGCAGCCAGTTTCTAAACCCACCAAAATCCACACTACCCAATCCCTCAGCACTCAGTTTCAACATCCCCATTTCCAAAGTCCCCAACAACAATATGTTCCCACATCTCCAAGTTCCAGTAGCGCCGCAAACTTTAGCTCCTTAACCCCAATCAATTCCCCCATTCCCTCAACATCTATTTACCCTCACCCTCTCCCACAATTTGCCCCTAAACCACAAAATGTAAATTCTGCCAAGCAGCGACCCCACCTAAATGATCCATCCCAAGCTGCACTGGAAGACAACTCAGTACTGCAAAACCGGAATACTTATTAGGCCATTCTTGCTATTGATTATTATAATTGCTTTTGTTAAAAGTTTTAT
>NC_092871.1:35229369-35241061 GCF_032062135.1 Pyxicephalus adspersus
TTCCCCTGAGATCCAGCGTGCGGCGCTTGTGCCTGCCCACGAAGGCGACGCCGATTGATTTGATGGATGCCGATCGGCGCCGCCTTCGCCTATTTTACTACACTGGTACAATTTGGTTCAGAATATTTTTTTCTTGTTTTCCCTTCTCTGAAAACCTGGTGCGTCTTATAGTCCGCATAGTTACTGCTGTTATTTACCTGTTATTGCCTGTTCCTAATTGTGATTCACTTGTTAATTATATTATTCTTTTGTTTACTGATGTTATTTACTTGTTATTTATTTGTGTTGTTGTTTACCTAATTGTTACCAAATTTTGTAAGAATAAAGTATTTTTGCCTAAAAATATTGTTGGCTGTATGTTTTTGTTAGAATTATTAAATTTTGGTATGTTTTTTGAATTTTACAAACATAATGGAAAAAATAGTCATTGTGAAGAAGCCCAGATCATTTTTTCATTATGTTTCTTAATCCAATAGTGTATTAAACTGTCGAATTGACCATAACAAAGGTCAAGCATCCCCAAAAAAATCTGAGGCCTTTCACTGTTCAGATAATGCAGCCTGCAAACTGTGACTACTGTCATAGACTGCTGGCTGTTGTTTCTGAGCCCTCTGTATTTTTTAAAAATGTTTTACAATTATTTAAAAAAATTCCCAGCCCCCTCCCAAAAAACATACAATTTTTTAAAATAAAACCCCTCCATAGGTTGTGGACCTTCTGGAATAGGAAATGGGGCAGCGAGCAAGTACACGAGGGTGCAGGGCTCGTGCCTTAAATTACCCATGACTGCAGGCATAGGGAACTCCGTTGATCAGTCTTTGAGTTCAGCCTGCTGTCACAGCTGATTTCTGGCACAAACCCTGCACCTACTCATTCTCTTTTTTTCAAGGAACTGTGGTTCCCACTCTGCCAGGAGTCCCTGGGCTGTGCCTATTATAGTGTGCAGCCCTGGGAATCATCCTCACAAGGTGAGTTACTGTGGAAAAGGTAAGTAAGTACGCACAAACCACATATATTTATTAAAGTATAAATTTCACATGAAAGTCTGGATTATTTGCACTTATATTTTATCCTTTCAGGGAACCAGTAAGAGGTATTATGTACCCCTGTATCTATAACCCATGGTTGGATGTCTGTCAGTCACCTTGTTAAAGGGGTCTTCCGGATCCAAAATATATCATCTAACCAGCAGACCCCCACAACAAAGGACATGTAGTGGGGAAGCGGCCCTCTGCCCTAACAATGGTCCATGCATCCACGTTGGGGGGAGGTGGGTCGGGTTTACAAAACATGGAAGGGGGCTACATTTTTTTGGGGCGCACCCTTCTTTTTTGTGCAGATCCAGAAGAAAGAGTACCTTTTGTGAACAGGAGAGGGGGCATACTTGCTCGCAGCCCCAATTCCTATTCCAGAAGGTCCACAACCTGTGAAAGGGTGTTGCTTTACCTTTTTTCATTCCAAGTTTGCTATGTCCACCAGCAGACTGTGAATTCTATCACAGTGTGTGGCCTGAACTTGTTGAGCTGGGCTCTATGGTCTCCCTTTTTAAAACATGGTATCTGACCTTGCCTGACACATTCTCTGATGGGAGTCAATTGCTGCCATTAACATGGATCTGGAAGATTCATACCAGGAATGAGTCAGAGAATGTAATTACCTGTTTTCAAACTAGAACCCTACATGGTAGTGGCTGTTTTGTACTCTATAATTAATTTTTTACCCCACACTGGGTTAGTTTTGTGCAAAATGCACATACAACAAAACAGCAAAAATCAAGAGTCACCACCTACGATAATAGGTACCCTGGTTGGTTGCAGACAACACACATTACAGGCTTAATTGAATTGTCATCATTTGAACTTTAATACACAAAAAAGGCATGTTTAAGATTTCAAAACTTTATTTCACTATTTAAACATTGACAAACAATTTATTGAATTAACCAACATAAATGTAACAACAAGGCATGGAATATAACAAAAGAACATGGTAAAGTTGATTGAGAAGATAAGGGGTTATGCTCCATATCCTGGTGTACTGCCAGAAAAGCTCTCCTTCAGGTGAAACAAAATAGTGTGCAAATTTGTCCGTTAAAGTCAGAGCTTCTGTATTTGCACGCATAGAAGGCCAGTCAATGTCGCCAATACAATGGTCTTCACAGTCATCAATGTTGGGGTGGACTCACGTTGGCGGACAAAGTTGTGGAGGGCACAGGCAGCTTTCACCACATTATCCACTTTGTTTGGGTGCAACATAATGGCAGTGCGGAATATTCTCCATTTATTTGTTAAAATGCCAAATGCGCACTCCACTGTGTGCCTGGCTCGACTTAGCCAGTAATTAAAAACCTTCCTTGTCCCGTCCAGACCTCTCTTAGGGTATGGCTTTAGAATGTTTGGGCCCAGAGGGAAAGCCTCATCTGCCACTAAAACAAAGGGCATTGCCTCTTCACCTTCTACAATGGGTTGAGGTGGGGGTATTTCCAAGTGACCACCTAGGAATCGTGGACCCATAATGGATCCCCGGAAAATGGAGTCACCAGAACTCCCATAGGAACCCACGTCAACTGCCACAAAGTTGTAATCGCTGTCCACAATAGCCATATAGATAACACTAAAGAATTTTTTAAAGTTAAAATACTCTGAGCCAGTGTGTGGTGGCATTTGAACCGAGATGTGCTTACCATCCAGTGCTCAGATGCAGTTTGGAAAGTTGCAATTGGTTATGAATCCCTGGCTGATGTTTCCCACAGAGCAGCAGTGGCGTGTCGGCATTACTTGACTCTTGAGTTCCTCCCAAATGGCCTTGCAGGTTTCGTGGACCACTTTAGCAACTGTAGCCTTGCCAATGTGAAAGGTGTACTGCAGGGAGGTAAAAGTTTCCCCAGTAGCCTGGAGAAACCTGTTGTACAAAAATAACAATAATAATTAACAATGTGAATGTCTATGCAAGGCTACTACTACTAGCACAGGTAGTTTGTACTCACCGCAAGGTTACCAGCAGACGTAGTTCTGCAGGAATAGGGGTCCGCATGGTGGTAGTGTGGCGGGTAAGAAGAGGGCGCAATATTTCCAACAGTAGATCAAACGTGTCTACAGACATTCTGCTGAAATGAAAAAAATTTTCTGGGTACTGACGTAGGTCAAATAGGACGCTCAGGCCACATGGAGAATGAAGGCGTTGAGTCATCAGTGGATGCATCCAGTACCTCCTGCGGTGCACTCTCCTGGTGCCAGTATTCCTATTTCTAATCCTCACCAAAAGTGCCAGATGTAACACCATGACAGGTAAAATCAAGGTGTCCATGTTCACACTGTACCTTGCTTGTTGTATCTGCAGCAAAGAAAATGGACACTGTACTTATTTTACTTCCTGTACTTGCAGAAATCACTTCCCAGGATTAAAATTTGCATTTCTACTTCTAAGTGCTAAAACGCTTGTATAATTGCAGGAAAACGTGCGAAAAACACGGAAAAACATGGGAAAAATGCGGCATAGACGTTTCTCAGCGTTAAAAAAGTTTTAAAACGCTAAAAAAAGTGCATAAAAACGCTTATAAACGCAGTAGGAACGTTTACATGCCCTTTTACAAAACGTTTATGTAGACCCAGCCTTAGACAGCAGGCACTTTCTTACTTATTCCATTTAACCAGAATATGTTAAGGCAAAAAAATAATAAAACACAAAGCTACAAGCAAAATGACTGGACACTACTGATGCTTTTTAATCACTAAGGAGTTTATTTATGAAGAAATGAGCAGAGTCTGATATTCACTGAAATATTCTCTGATGGAGATTCAAATACTGCCAATGAAACACATGTGCCTGGATCATTCTCCATCAGGAAGTTTTCCAGTGGATGTCAGATTCACTGTTTTATAAATAGACCCCTAACAGTTATGAATTAGAAGCTGATCGTGTTTAAATGTGTCTAAAAAAAGCACAATGATGTTCCTTTTAAAGCACCTCTATATCTATAGAAACTTGTATATAATCTAAAATGCTCAAATGAAACAGATCCAATTTTTTTTTCCTTGAGAATACAGACTTTTACGTGACTGCTTTGATTCGAGTATAAACCTAAAGCACAAAATCCGCAGAGCCCCTAATCTCTCCATATTTGGCCTTCATTCGATCCGGCACCATCCTGAAATCCTCTTTCGTCCCAGTGCGGAGAAAGCACTGGCCATGACCTTCTTCTTCCTTCTGTCAGAAACATCAGCCAATCTTGCATTGCGCAGGGGCAAGAACAGTTGACGTAGCCTGCTGTAACTGTAAAATAAGAATGCCAATCTCACTTCAGTGTCTGAAAAAGCCCTTTCTTTGCATGCCCAAGATTGGGGTTATCTACCCTTTTATATAAAGTTAAAGTTTTGGTGATAGGTCTACTTTAAGTCATCTTTTGTGTATGGCTGTTGGCCACCAGTAGATGTGCTGTGTCTTCATGTAATGTGTTTAATAAACTCTTTATTAACCACACTTGTCTCTTGTGGCTCTGATCTGTCAAACCCGAGTCAGAAACAAGTGCAACTTGTGGGTAGTGGTGGAGCATTGACTGAGATTCTTTTTCTAATGGCATTTTGAGGGCAAAAATTAATAACAATACATACCTTTCTGGTGGTTTATTTGCCAAACAGCTGCCACTTCTCTGCTCCCCAACCCCTGTATACTTTATACCTTTCTGTGTGTGTGCAGAATACTTGCTTTCCTGACATTTGCTGTGGTTTCTCCTGCCATCCTATATATTACTACATGACATAGAAGCAGATGGAACCACAGCATACGCAGAAGAGCAAACATTTAATCCATCCAGGATGCTGCAGAAGCTGGGAAGCAGAGAAGCACAACATTTCAATAGATATCCCACCAGTAATGATAATATAATAGCGTAAAAGTGTCAGGGTCCTTATAAATGAGTAATGTTTAGAAGGTACATGGTATGTTTTAGGTAACAAAAATTGTGAACACCATTTACAGCTATGTATGTAAAAGTACACACACTAAACGGAAATGAATAAAGTTGACATTCGTTTAATTCTGCTCTACTGTCTCTACATTAGCTACCATTGCTCATACTGTCTGCAGTATAATCATGTGGCACATTAATAATCAATAACATTTTCATTGCTCTGGAAGATTGTATAACAAAAAAAAATTAACAGTAAACCCCATTTACAGGATGCATAGTCTGATTTTTTTTCTCAATCTGATCAATTTGGCAGTTTATGGAATTATGTTTATGCAACATTGAGGGATGATATTAGTGTTGTTTGTAAAGGCTGCTATGAAAAAACAAAGTATCTAAAGAGAGTTTAGGATTATAACACATATTTTTTTAGGTGTTTTATCTAGCAGTAGTTATTCACAAAATAATGGACGTATTCTTGAAAGGTTAAAGAAGTTTCACAGCATTTCAAGCTGCTTCATCATTTCTAACCAGGTTTGCTACCCCTGGTCACATTGCAGCAGTTTGTTGTGCCTGGGAGCTGTTAGCTGCTTAGTTTTCCTCTGCAATTGTGGCCATACTATTTAAGTTTACCACCCTGCAAAGAAATGGGTCTTTGAAGAATCTTGATAACTACATATATATTGCTACTTGATGGATGCTAGGCCCCACAAACATAAAACAAACAATGATATTTTGTGGTACCAGGGTTTTTTTGCCTTCCTATGTCCATAGGGTTTTTTATCTGGGATATGTTTATTTTTCTAGTAGTTGAACTTGATGAACATATGTCTTTTTTCAACCTGACTTATTATGTAATTATGTGATATGTGGTAACTATAACTAAATAACTATATGTAACGATAACTATGGTAAATGAAACAGATTTTAAATAATATAAATTTTCAATATCCCATTACTGAACATTTTTCACTGTCTTTGATGGTGCTCAGACATTCAATTGTTGTTTGTTTGCCAAGTGGTTTTCTCCAGTATTTACACAATTTATTTTAGATGCCTTTGCAATCAAAAAGGAGGACCTTTAACATGAAATTTAATTGGAAGGAATAAGAACTTTGAAGTATTTCCTGAAAAAATATATAGACCATTAGCAAAGAAGCGAAGCACTGCCATATTTTCCTAACTCATCTCTTGATGATTTTACCAAAATTGATTGCTGAAATGGCAGATATTTTCTTTTTTGAGTTTTTCCTAAAATTAACCTCACACATTATGGACAGTGAGAAATGGCATTGTGATGATTTGATGTGTTGATAAAGCCAATTATGTATAAATAGGTTGAAAATAGACTGGCGTCAGTTGAAATCTTGGTCTTTTCTCCAACATGGGAAAAATCCTTTTTGATCCCCCAAGGGAAATTGGATATTGCCTAGATCAACACTCAATGGTGTTATATATTTTTTTTTAATTTTTTCAATAAAAATAGCTGGCTAGAACTAGATTGTCAACATACTAGATATGGAACAATATTCCACATTTTCACAGCTTTGTGTGTGTAGGGTTTAAAAAACTTTTAATTCAGATGCAGAGGGCCCTTTACAATAATCCTAAGTTGTTGGAGCTGGAACTGCCATTTGTTAGTGATAGACAGGGTACAGCACCAAGCACAGGTGCTACACAATCAGCTTGTGGTCTTCTGCACAGTACTCCAAAGGTCCACCTGTAAAAGATCACATCTGCATCATGTTTACATTGGAAGTTACATGACATTGTGAGTGACATTTTGGCACTTCCTTTTACTAGGTAGGATTAAGCAGAGCTGCTATTACTCAGTCCAACTTTTCACTGAAGCAGTAGATCACTTCCATAGTGCTCTATTGTGGGTTTATTGCAAATGAAGCAGCACATCTGAGCTGCTCCGGAGCTTCATACTGCCAATGGTGGGAAGCCAGCCCAAGCTCCTCCTGACAGCTTGCTTTTAAAAAGTTGAGCATGAACATATGATTCATGGATATGCATGGCCCCCAAGTAAATACATTTACATTCTACAACATTATACCTCATTTGACACATTCAAACAGTACATTCAGGTCTGCTTGTAGGACATATTGTAAAAAGACTATTCTAATACAAAGTTTGGTGCCATCTGCAAACACAGAACCGGTACTCCTAATCCCAAATTTTATATAATTTATAAATAAATTAAAGAATAAATTAAGAGTCCCAAAAATGAACCCAGGGGTATCCCACCAACAACCTAAAAAACATTAATCCCAATTTACTAAATATGATCTTTGAGACACCTTTTCCCCATTTTTTAGACTGAATGTTCTAGACCTTAACATATTATCTGTCTCTGGAGGACTGTGCAAACCAATTTATCATAGTCCTGGTATACTATATTCACAGACACTACTTTTGGTATGTTTTTGTTTCTTCCTTATTTTCTTGAAGCATTTTTTTTTTTAAAAAACTGTTTAATGTAACATTGGAATGCACCTCCGTCCACATTTCACCTCTTTCAATGGCTCACTATTTTTCTCCTGTCCTACAACCCCATCCACAGCTCACCTCTGAGCTCCTGTCCATGGCTCATCTCTGCAATCCTGTTCTAGGCTCACTTGCGGACCTCCCTTCACAGCTTACCAACCCCAGCTACAGCTTACCTCCCAACCTGTCTCCTGGCTTTCAGCACAGCACAGCAGCAGCAAAACATGGTGAGCAGCAATAGTTGGACATTCAAGGTACCAGGTAAGAGATCCAGGGCATGTTTCCCAAATATTTGATACTAGTGATGCCACTAGTAAAAAAAACCTTGATACCTTTTAAAATTTTGCCACAACATTGACCTTCTGCCAATCCACTGGTATCAAGCCAATCATTGTAGAGTCTTTAAAAAAATGTATTTTCAAAAATAGCCATGTGCATACCAAGTAATTGCTAGGGATATCTCTGACGTAGTTTTGATTTATGAACTCGTAATTAACAAAGCAATGGCATCACTACGTGAGCTGTCACAGAACATGAGCACAATATTGGCTTAATTCACAAAAATTACACATCAGGAGAAGGATGTTTATTTCATAAAAGTTACAGTTATTTTTTGCTAAGATCTGAAAATTACAGTTATATGTCTGAATTAGAAATCCTTATCCTTGTGAAAAAGGTTTGTGAACTATTTACCCACTATTCCATATCCCCCCTCATACTGTATGATACTTCTCCTACCTCTTAGGTTGTAAGCTTTTGTGGGCAGGGTCCTCTCCTCCTCCTGTGTCACTGTCTGTATCTGTCTGTCATTTGCAACCCCTATTTATTTGTGCAGCACTGCATAAAATGTTAACGCTATATAAATACTGTTTAATAATAATACATTTCCATAGCATTATTATTTCCAGGAAAATTCTAGATATGTCCCTGGAAATAATGGACCATTGGCAGCTTTGTACAGCAAATTGTTATACTTGATTTATCAGTGACAAAAATATTACTTTCTTTTCACATAACAACCAATCATAGTGGAGCAGAACTTAAAGTGAACTAGAACAGTAAGTAAAAACAAAGGTACCTTATATGGGGTTGTAAGCTAATGGTAGCTTCTTCATCTAGAAGTGGTTTGCTTCATTTAAAATATTTTAATAAACATAGGGCTAAGTTCAGATGGATGAGGAGGTAGCATTGCAGTACCTGACTTCTCCTATTCATTAACCTTACCCACGGTTGAGACACTACATGTAGCATCTCACCCATGCCCTACCACACTTAGGGAATGAATGGTGAAAGTAGCGGGTGGTTCAGTACCACCTAATGTCAAATGTTGAACCACTGTTAGGAACATACTTGACATAGCCTTTACATATTTAAACTATAACAATGTTTTAATTACCAAATACATTGTCAGTTTCCTTTTTTGCAGAGTGGCTTTGAAGCTTCACCTGCAGAAGACATCTTACCAAGGCAAACTGAAAGACATTTATTTGCATTACTATGGTCAACAGAAAGCAAAAAGCATACTCTCAGAATTCAGGTAAACTTAAAAGAAAAAGCCTATGTAAACAACTCCAAAAACTTTCAAATCTACACTTTTAAACAGTGTAATATCTTGTGAAACTTTTAGGGTTTTTTTTTTAGTTCTCTTCCTTTTGTATTGCATACATCACAACAGAACCCTGTACTATATTATGCCAGATAAAAAAAAGCCTAAATGACTGCACTTCTCTTTTATGGCCATTTTAGGACCTCCCAAACAATCCTTTAAAGCCCATCTTTGGCCAAGTTATCATTCACCTCCTACTCTTTCTAACCCACTGTGAATGTTTTATATTTTTCTTCTCCACTGTCCATGTCCCTTGCCATTGCCAGCTTCAGGGGAAACTGTTGCAAATGTGCCCACCCTAGGTGGTTCCCCTATAGTCCAGCTGGACTGACTTGGATCCAGAAGAGCCTTCATGTGTGTCTTCATGTCATAGAGGCAGTGATATGGACACTTGAAGACGGAACTGGGACTGGAGCACCAAGTAAGTAAAAAGGGCATGTAGATGTTTTTAATGCTGACAATTTACAAGCTCATTTACAAGGGGTGAGGGTCCAGAGGTCAGCTTTAAGTATACATTGTATCATTATCCTAAAAAATATCAGTATGATGTTTCACTATGAATAATAAACTGTTATTAAAATTCGCCAAAAAATCTGGTACTTAAAATAACTGCCACAATGTAATACATTCACTCTATTTATATGTAATATTTATAAAACATATTTAGAACTCCAGGGTAATACAAATATAGACACTGACAACATGTGACCTTAGTGTGTGGAAAGAACTTGAATATTATTTTAATACTGAAAAGGGGGTGTTGTATTTTATGTTGAATTTACTTTATCTTTTAGCCAAAAAAAGGTTTGTCAGTGATAGGGGCTACAATGTATAGAGCACATTGGTTGACCCCTATGTTTGAAATATATTATATAAGAATTTATTACAAGTGTCCCATCAACTATTTGTGGCATTTCAAGGTAGATGGTGAGAGAATTGTATTGACAAGGGTTTATTTTGTCATTTACTTGCCAAATTTTACCATTTGTGCTAAAATGGCAGCAAGTTGGCAGAGACAGCAAAAACAGTGACATTTTTTTCACTACCTGTTTTTAGTAAAAGTACAAATTGTGAGTTGAAAACTATTCTTTATCGAACCTAAAACTTACAAATAAAAAGAACACTTTACCTGTACTTCTGGAATCCATGCATGTTACCCCTAGATATGTACTACATAGGTATATTTTCTGCTATGTTTGCATGTCATTTTCAGGGCAGACATGAGATGGGGAGAGAACTTGTCAAATAACAAAACTCCTCATTTGCACTGACAAGGGGACAGCCTGATATAGACCAATAGTAGAAGTTTTGGTATATGCTTTTAGAAAAAAAATAGCAATTTGAGTCAAAAACATTTTTTTGGGAAGATTATATTTTGCATGTTTAATTTAATTTTACATTTCCTTGCAATATGCAGCTGAAAATAAGTAATGGCATAGATACCAATGGTGACTGCTCAACACCATAAATAAGGGGTCACAGTTACACTTACAGTATTTAATAAATATACTGCATTTTATTTACACTATAATTCCTTTTCTACATGAATAGTTCTTATGCTGTAAATCATTTTTGCTTTGGATCATATATATAGCTTTTTTTTACCACAAGACTACAATATAAGCAAACGTATCACTGGAATCCCTGCTTATTTTAGTTTTAGAGGGTTACCAGGTATAGTGACAAAAGCAATGCAGCAAAGGTGGCATCCATGAAAAGGCAGTGCCAGGGTTAATACCCCCTGGTAGGGGCCCCTAGGTGTCCCAGTGGTCAGGGATCCAGTCATATTCTACAGGACACACGTGGTGCTGTTACCCTGTATTTCCTGCAAGCTCTTCTCTCCTCTCTTTAATCCGCACACCCACAGCGACCCAGATCTTTAAATTCAGCAATTCTTTCTCAGGTTTCAGCAAGTCATTGGCAGTCGGGGCTATTTTTGGGACATTTTTCTCTCCCTCTCTCTCTCTCTTTCTGTAGTGCAGATGCAGCTCAGGGAAACGCAGGGAGCATGATAAGAACCCGCAGCTATATGAATTGTGAAATCCTCTCTTTCCTTCTGCTTTCCCTCTTCCCTTTCTGTGATCACCATCTCCCCCTTCCCCCGGCAGCTGCTGGAGCTTCTGCACCGGAATCCCGGGCTCCTTCACACGGATTGGCGGACCGCTGCGCTACGGTAAGGGCAGCACACTTCATACTGCAGATTTTTTTTTTTCTCCCATGATGGGACCTGTGTGTAGAGAGATTGTATTCAGTGACCACCTATTCCAAAGCTATCTCTTCTGCCATGGCAGGCACAGACAGGGTCATCTGATCTCCATTTCTCTGCACTTGTAAGTGTTTCTATTCTTTTCGTAGTGTGAGTATGTGTATGTGTGGCATTTTATGCAGGTAGTAAAGATATCTGAGATTTGCATGGCATCCTACCAATCCTAGGCTTAAATTGTAATTATCAGATGCTATTTCTCTAACAATTTATGTATGTCTCATTATTTGCATATTTTTACATATAGGCCTGTTAAGAATGGTCTATCTATCTATCTCATTTTTTTTCTTTCTAATCCTCTGTCTGATGCTCTTCAAAAATATATCATAGACCCGTTTATAAAATAAATTTCACTATCTATTTAAATGTTCCAAATTGGACTGTTTAGATATATATAAATATATATATATATATATATATATATATA
>NC_092871.1:35241144-35247863 GCF_032062135.1 Pyxicephalus adspersus
ATATATCAGAGACCCATTATAAATGTTTCGTTATAAATGTATATAAAAAGTAGCAATCAGGCCTGTTAAATGATCTTTAAATATATCTGTCCATTTTCTATCTATCTATCTCTCTTTAAAATGTATCATATACCCATTTCAAATCATGTAAATCTATCTATCCATCCTTCTATCCTCAATTTATCATCTATTTTGTGCTCCCCTGCTGCTCAATATAAATTTATCAGCTAGGCCTGTTTAAAATTGTATGGTACTATTATCTATATATCTATCTATGCCATTTTAATTATTAGATTAGATTAGATTATGAGTTGTAACTATGATATAGTTAATGACCCCAAAGCCCTCCTTCATTATTTTGCACTGGGCTTTCAAAATGCCATTAACCCTAGTCAGCTAATAGCAGAACCAGCAGTCCAAGGGTCTATGTGTGAAGTGCATGACGCAGCACTGCGTGGTAGACTCGGAACCCCGCTGGTGAGCTCTGTACAGTAACCTGGTGCTACCCTACAGTCACATACTGCGAGCCTGAGGGAATGTGCCAAGGCAGGCTGTAGATCTGTGCAAATGCTCATTTAAACAGTCATAGATGTCTTAGCAGCCATGCCTGCAGGTGAAATGGGGCATCTTTCCCAATCTCTGTAAGATCAAAGCCTAATGAATCAGCAGTGTTATCACCATCCCTTCACTGCTTAGGCAAGGGGAGCTGTTCTTTCTCTCCAGCTAGGCCCTGTGCAGCGTATTACTGTAAGCAGTCTCGCTACTTGGCTCCATTCAAATAAGTGATGCTAAAAATTGCCACACTTACCAGCCTGTTCTAATCAAGAGTCGGTCATGTGCCAGTCAGAAGTCAATCAGACAGTGAAAAAGGCATTAACAGTGTGCAGATGTCATTAGGATCCAACCAGATTTCAGTTTGCTGCAGGAAGATCAGAAAATGATGAACTAATTGGTTAAGAATTACTATGGCTTTCATGTCTTTTATTTACTAAAGCATCATCAACATTTATATTCAAAAAACAAATGTCCTAACATTCCATGGGACATTCTTGCTAAATGAATGGTATCAAGTTTAATGCAGTTAAACACATGTATATGGGAATGATATGTGATTAAATTGATTTTATGTACAAGCACATGGGCAAAATCAATAATTAGGATATAACATTTGCAAAATATGTATTTACCATATTTATCCATTTTAAATGTCATGTCACAAACATAAGCTCTGTGATAATTTAAAATGTATCCAATGCCAAAACTGATGATAACCTTCCAAATTTTAACTGTTGTCTGTGTCCTTCTAGTGAAATTTACATCTCAGAGTCGGGCCTAGTTACCACACTGAGATGTGATGAGTGATGGGATATTTCATTGAGCTATCAGAACAAGAATAGAGGTGTAATTTTCCAATAATGCCATTGGTTTAAGTGATAAGTGTCATCAAAACCTCTTTGACTTTAAATGACCAGTGCATATGAGTACAGCATGTCCCTTAGAGGAGCATTTAAACTGCAGGCAAAGCAGTCCAAATGCTGTGTTTGCAATTTAAATATTTATGTTTGCAAATTAGATGCAGTGTTTGAATTTTGTTAGAACATCATTAGTCAACATATACTAGTGCCCTGGGACATTGCCTTGGCAGGAGTAATGTCACTCAGACATTGTGTCCCTGACTGTAAAAACCAAATTCACCTGTATATAAAAAGATTTAAAAAGGTCCATACCGCCTCCCTGCTGGCAAATTATGGTCCTAGTCCTACTTTTCTGTATCTGTATGGGGCTTAGCCCATTTTAAAACTTGTACATCTAGAAAAGAACTACTAGCCTTCACAGATGAGGTCATAGAAAAGACATAAGCACAGATTTGGGGTGCCTGGAATCCCGATCTTGCCCACAAAATAGTTCAACTGTTAGCACTTTCTATGTTGTCAAGAGTATTATCTTTAAAGAGGAACTAAACTCAAAAATAAAAAAAAAAAACACTTACCTTTAAGCTTGTCTACCCTTTATGTAAAGTGAAAAGAGTTTGGGTACGCTTTACGTTAAATCCCTCAGTGACTATAGATGTGTTTCAGGTTTATCACAACCTTGGGTTTGGGGCATATCAATGGATTTCAACTTTGGGTCACATTTTGAATTTCTGATTTAAAATTTTGCATCCAAAACCATAGTGCACTGGATACATGCAATACCTAGACAAGTGAGTGTCAAAAGCTAGTAATCTAGAGGCTCTTGGTGAGGCTGACCAATTTATGTGGGAACATTGTGTTGTATATTCTGTGTGTTGGATAGTGGTCTCCATATCCTTTGGTAAGCCCGTGTTCACAGTTGTAAAGACCCAAGATTCCTTTTTAGGACTACTTTTTCTAGATCAGCAACAAGTGTATTTGTGTTCACACTTCTAAGTGAAACTTGTTTGAACTTCTGAATATGGCATAATTTTGTGGCGGTACCCAATGTCCTGTGTACATTTTTTACATTCACAGATTGGATGACAATTGGGATCCTTCTATATGACATGCGCTGCTTAATATATATTAGTACCCAGGGAACGGTGGTGAAACATTAGTCAGTAGATGGACAACTCCACTGGAGAAAAAGAAGTTTAAGCTCCGGATAAGGAAAGGATTCTTCACCGTTAGGTATGTGAAAATGTGGAATCGGCTCCCTCAGGAAGTAGTTTCAGCAAATATTATAGATTGCTTTAAGAAAAAGCTGGATCTTTTTCCAGAAGCACATAATTTACCTGGGGATTAAAGTTCTAAAGTAAAGATAACAGAGACTGTTGATCCAGGGAACAACCGATTGCCTCATGGAATCAGGAAGGATTTTTTTCCCCTGTTGGAGCAAATTGTACCAGGATCTTTTCTATCCTTTTCTGTGGATCAACTATGTCTTATAGGGTTTTATATCTAGGATATGTTTATTTCCCTAGTGGTTAAACTTGATGGATTTATGTCTTTTTTTATGTAACTCTTAATACATAATCCTACCAGTGAGCATGAATATATTTATTGGGAAAATATAGCATATCTCTAACTAAACATTGACTCCTGTATTCTTTGAGGGTTAAACACTGTTCAATTTTTTCTACCATTTCTTGCAGCTCACATTCAGAACTTTTTTCCATACAATATATCCTGGTATATATCAATCAGTCTTACCCTAATAATAAATTTTACCAAGACAGGTAAACTGTTGCTCTGTATACCTTACAAACAGAAACACAGCTAGATCTGTGTGAGAGAAGCATACAACCTTTTAGCATCCTTATCCTCACTCCTCTAACTGGAATAGATTTCTTCAAAGTTATTTGCTATTTGCTGGCAAATGTTTTCAATCCTAGACCCAATACATTCCAGTTTTACTGGATCACCCAGGTTTATCCATGAAAGTCTCTTCTCCAGTCTTGGAGAGCTTGTTTGCGTGTTTTCCCAAAGCAACTGATAATGTCCAGTGTGTTACAACGCCATCCACTGTGAATGGCACCCCAACACATTGTACATTAGAGCATGGCATACTGCAATTCACAACAACACTGCACTGGGGTGCAATGTGATGCCAAAAATGAATCATGTGTATTTATTCATGTATTGCAGTGCCTTGGCAGCCTAAAAATAGTTATTGGTCTTCGTTACTGCAATGTGCATTGTTACATGAAGAGTCCTCTTCATGAAGAGCCCTCACATTTTCTTGGTAATCTCTTTTCCCTAAGAAGCATAGCATACTTGCTGATCCTCACACAAACTTACATGTGTGCAGATTTCCTGCAGCAATGACAAGTCCAGGAACCAGCCACCTCTGTGTCCCAGGTATCTGCCATCTTCTCCGCCGCCTTCACGGTGATCTTCCCAGTCCACATTGATCCTCTTCAGCCATTGAATGGTCATAGATGATGTAACATGTGCCGGAGTTACATTATCCCTGGCGGTTGACTCTAGATGCAGCATGTACTATGCAGTGTAGGGATAAATGAAAACGCAACCAGGAGCCATTTTCTGTCCAAAAAAATATTAGATCTATTTTTGTCAAATACTCACAATGCACCAGACTGAAAATTACTTTTAAATTAACATTATTATGTTGAATGTTGTACTTTATTGGTTTTTGATAATGCTAGATTCACATGTATTGTGAAGCTTTTTAAGCTGACCCTGTCAAACAAAGTCCATGATGTAATATGTGTGTGTATACTTACCGGTAATTCAGCGTCTTCAAGCTTCACTAATTTCTGACAGCCCCAATTATTCATCACTCTCTGATCAGTGCTAACCTTGAATAATAAATCAGATTTATATAAGGGTTTTAGTTATAAAGCAGCTGTATGATCTGACTGCCGCTGTACATCTGCTTTAAAATGAAAAACAAACAGTCCACATCCATAAAGTTCAGAGCTGTGCTTTACAAACGTGCCCAAGGGTCCAATGACAGTATTTTAAAATAGAATTTAACAAAATCACATGACTGATCCTACCTCCAACTCAGTGTTAAGAGAACTTTGCGGTTCTGGGAATGTTATTGCCCCAGACAGGTGACTTATTGTCATCTTACCACCACCTAAACTTCTGTAAAAACAAAGCCCTAATTATTCCCACTCTGTATTTACAAGAGGAGAATATCCAAGGCTACTTGTTCCAGCTGTTAGGTCCAATCCTGGCACTTCTGATGCCAAATTACAAACATCTATTGGTGTTCCATGCTTCAATGTCTGTAACTAGGAGGAAGGGAGATAGTGGCCCTGTGATGCGGATAATTAGGCTGGCAGGTGTATAGGGTGGAATGGAATGGTCCTGGCAACAGCATTCCTCCTTGACAGACACAGTATGCCCCCAGCTTGTGGATCCAGAGCAGCTTCCTTCCATTTGAAGGCAAATGTCTAGAATGGCTATACCTAGAAAAGAATTTGCAGGATTCTATGTACACACTGCATGCATTTTAATGAAAAGGATGTAATGGGTTATGGTTTAACGGTACCTGTTTTGTTTTCTCTGAGGCCTTTGGTTTTTTTTGATACCTGTCCATAAATGATGATAAGGATAGGTATTTAGACAAATTCATAATAGCTTAGTGTTCATAGTTCATTTGTAATAACCTGGTTTTCATATACCCTTACCTTTTGGTAAAAAAAAAAGATAGAGTTCTGCTTTACTGAATAAACTCAAAATACTGAACAAATCTGACCTTGAATTATTTTACTATGTATTTGTCCATGCCTATTATAGGTTTTTACCTATTGTAACTGAATATTTACAAGTGTCCCTCATTTCGACTCACAACTTTGCATTTAGAACTGAGTCCCTTTGTCATATTGTCTTTTTTTCATACCAGTTCTAGGTCTAATTGCAGGTCTGCATAAATGCATTAAACCAATCCAACCTTTCAGTGATTGCATTGGGTAGTGTAAATGGGATTGTAAAGGAAAATAACCAGCCATTATTGTTGATTATTTTTTGTTTTTTTAGGTGTTTAAAGATTTTCAGTGTGTTATTTTGTGATCTTACCCTTAAAATGTCCTTTTTATCCAACCTAAAAAGCTACAAGGTTTGGTATTCTTTT
The DNA here is from genome assembly GCF_032062135.1 of Pyxicephalus adspersus. Taxonomy (NCBI): domain Eukaryota; kingdom Metazoa; phylum Chordata; class Amphibia; order Anura; family Pyxicephalidae; genus Pyxicephalus; species Pyxicephalus adspersus. The sequence continues at coordinate 35,246,704 of NC_092871.1, forward strand.
TGTATAACTTGCCCAGGTTTGTGTCAGGTTTAAAAAAAACTAGCTAACATTTACACTTAAAGAGAACTTAGACGGATGTTCTGAGCTGGGAAATCCTTAGTAAAGAGAAGTGTATTCTCTATGTTCATGTCTGCTTGTCAGTGAGTGTTTCTAATATTGGCCGCCTGTCAGACCATTCTTAAGATGCTCTTGTTACTGCTGTTGTCACCTTGGCATTGTAGAATCCTCTAGTCACATTTTAGTTGCCATAGTGCAAAGGAATTGTCATTGCACTGGCAGCAATTAGTTATGATTGTTATAGCCTTGAAACTAACATTTTCTTTCATTGTGTATATGTGTTTCACATTTAGAATTATAGCACATGGGAATTGTGGTCACAGCTGACCCTTGTTTCTGTTCCAAAATTTTGACACCAATTGTTCACATCTCAGAACCTCTCTGTACACATCTCGGGTAAATGCTATTGGAGTGTTTGTGTGGACAGGCTTTGGACCTGAGTTAGTAGACAATGTAGCTTGCTTTTGAAATTATTTTGATCTTTAAAAAAAAAATTACGGCAGGTACAGTTAATCTCCATCTGGCCTACATTTGACCTTCTTAAAGCTGCTTGTGCATTTCCTTAGATTTTTATGTGGAGGGAAGCAATACTGACATTAAGGCCTTATTTAGAGTTGCAGCCAGTGGTCAGAGCACAAAGCAGCCAGAGCTATCAGTAGCTCCCAGCAGGAGGCTGGTCAATCAGGCAATCCAGCAGGTTAAGTAAATGTCCCAAGTCCCAAAGGTGATAGCCTATGTAGTAATAGTCAAGCAAGTCAGTGCAAGATCATGCGATGAATCACAATAATCAGACTGAGAGACACAAGCTGCAGGTTTTAAATAGTAAGCCAAACATCCTGATTGGTCACAGAAACAAGAACAGGTAAAAGCAGTTCTTTAATCAGGATCCAGGATTCAAGGTCTCAGTAGTAGCCATGCAAGGTTTTTGGCACCAAGCAGTTTTGTTTACCGACATTGATGATGCTCAATTGTGCTCCCAACTCCTGCCTTTTGAATGCAAAGGAGTGGTTATGAATCACTTTGTACATGCGTTTGCACATGGTTGGATTGCAGCATAGTTCCTGGAAGCAACATGAAGCTTCTAGTCCTAAGGTTAGTTTTCA
>NC_092871.1:35249377-35252742 GCF_032062135.1 Pyxicephalus adspersus
TTTCGCAAATGCTGATGCAAATTGTCCCCCATTTCTTCAATCCTGCGTGTAATTGTAAGTCCTGAAAGACTCACTGTACTAAATAAATCAGCCTTCTCTGGACACATCTCTTTGGCAACAGAAAGAAGGCATTCTTTAACAAAATTTCCCTCTACGAATGGTCTGCCAGTGCGCGCTATTAGCTTGGCAACTTGAAAACTTGCTCGCAGTGATGAAACATTTAGCTGCTTCTGCTTCACAAAGGGATTTTGCTGGGTTGTCAATCCATTTTTCAGTTTTAAAATTTTGTCTTTTCTCACTTGTCCAATGAAACAATCATATTTGTCTTTATGTCGAGTTTCGTAATGTCGACGCAAATTGTATTCCTTGAACACAGACACTAAATCTTGGCATATTAGACAAACAGATTTTTCCTTGGACTGTATGAAAAAAAAATCATGGGTCCACTGTTCTTTAAAAATTCTGCACTCCGAGTCAGTTTTTCTTTTCTTTGACATCATTCCTAGGGATGCAAATTATTTTATTACTTTTTTAAAATGGGCATGCATAGCTATCACATCGGCTACTGGCCTGTTCTTCTGGTTACTGGTACAATTCAAGTCAATGAAATTTGCCATGCCCCGTTCAGTGTAATCTCTCTTCTCAGTGACCGCTGCAGCCCCCAGAGATAATGCAATTCCTGCGCAAGCGTAGGAGTCGCATTATCAGTGCCCGTCCTATGGACGATGAGGATCCATGGCAGAAGTGACATCTGTCGTGGATCCAGAAGATGAAGGTGTCTGCTCCCTGGGGACACATCAGTTACGGGATACCGGATAGGGATGTTCCACCGAAGTTTGCAATGGACCACCCACGTTTGCGGTTCTCCTGACAGGCGAACATAATGCTGTGTTTGCATGGGAGAACCATATATAATGCAAAGTCAATGGGAATGTGAACACCCTGAAAAGTGTACAAACAGCCTCAGCACACAGTAAAAACATGAATGGGGACTCAGATGCTATCGTCAGGAGCATGAATCAATTGGAAAAGTTGAAACAAATTGGTGTAAAACCCCCCACCCCTAAAGCCTCTTTAACCGCTGTCATCCATGCAGGCTGGTATTGCTCAGGCAGTGGAGCCCCATGCTGCCCAGGCTTTGTATGCCTGGCAATACCAGCCTGTATGGGTGACAGGTGGCTTCGGGAAGGGGACTACACCATTTCTTTTTCATTTTCAATAAAATATTTTTTTATGACAGCCTGGATGTCATTACAATGATTTGTGTTTTTTGAAACTTGCCCTTTAAATTACATAATAAGGTGCTCTCCTGGCCAAACGCAATTTTTTTCTTTGTTCTCTGTGATAATATCCCCATTCATGTTTCTACAATGTGCGGAGGCTGCTTGTACACTTCGCAGGGAATTCGTATATACAAGTTTGCATGCCCATTGATTTTAATGGAGTTCACATGTGAACATGTATATGTGAACATCTGCGCGGTGGTTCGCATGATGACATGTGGTGAACTGAATCAGCAGAGGTTTGTCCATTAATTGTCCTGGACCAGTCACTGCTGCACTTCGCTAGGATGGGGTAAGTCACTTAACTTTTTTTTTTTAATGATCGGCAAGAATGCACAGCACACTTGCCGATCATTAAAAAAAAAAAAAAGTGGCGTTTACTTTGGCTTTAAAATTGCTTGAGATTATTCCTTTGCATGGAAAATGCACAGATTAATTTGAATTTTCACTGTGTGTATTGAAAATGCAAATTTATCTTGCATTTTCCATGCAAATGAATAATCTCAAGCAATTCAACAATATGCTTCTTTTTATACACCCTACACTAAACACTACTCCACACTTTTTGTTAATTAAAAAAAGGGCTACTAAAAACACTTTGTCGTGTCTGCTACCTGTCACTCACTGCTGCCTTCATACATCGGCTGGATCACACTGCAGCACATGTGTACATGATCAACATGCATAGTATGTTTATACTATTTACAAATGTATATTGATCATGTACATTTGTGCTGCAGTGAGAACCAGCCAGTGGATGAAGGCAGCAATGAGTCTCTGCTCATACCTTCTCTGTCTGATGGCTTCCGCCCGACAGCTCCAGCGTGAACCCGGCAACAGTGGTGTCACGTGACCGGGTACCCTGGAGTGCAGATCGCAGGCAGCCAAAGCTCAGGCGGGAGAAGCAGCCTCGGCGGCCGGCGGGCCGGATGGACAACCTCAGCGGGCTGTATTCGTCCCACGGGCCGTAGTTTGAGGACCCCTGGTCTAGAGGAAGGACTGTTAACACTAGGGCAACACATGCAAATGTGTTGACCTGTAATATGGTTTGTTTCTCTAGACATAGTGTCTACGAGCAGCCAACTCAGGCCTTAAAGCTGATTAGTGCATAATCACTAAAAATAAAACACCTAGCAAAGGTTGATGACTTTGCAGAAGTCCTCATCCAACTTGTTACTGAGCAATACATGCAATACTAATAAAACTAAACCAAGCACACTGTTCTTGTTCACAGTAGCAAATATGTTTCATTAGGCCTGATTTATTAAAGCTCTCCAAAAGCTGGAGAGGATACACTTTCATCAGTGAATCTGGGTGATCCAGCAAACCTGGAATGGATGTGGTCCAGGGTTCAAAATATTTGATAGCCCTCCTGGAGGTCAGAATATATAAGTTTTTTTAAATGTCAAAGCGTTACATTTGTCTACCCTTCTATGTAAAGTAAAAATGTTGAGTTTAGGTAAGCTTTGAGTGGATATTTTTTTAATATTAGTGTATATTATTGGTATATTATATTATTGTGACTCTACACCCCTATATTCTAGCCATCCATTATATAACAGACCACTAGAGGTCATTATTCTGCAATTGAATAACATGCCTTTTGCTTCCAAGATAGTATTTACCTTTTTAATTGGGGCCCATTTATTCACAATTCAAGTGTAGTGTCTTAAAACAGCCCATTCAAAATGGGACTTAAACATACAATAGTGTATGTGAAAATAGGGCAGGCTGCATTTTGTTGCAGCACATTTCACAGGACACCCATTATGCTTTGTTTTGCATAGTTGCTGAATGTGTCATTTAACCCCCCTTGCGGTAAACCCGAGTGTGACTCGGGGTGGAAAAAACTAGCAAAAAAGCAGTAACCCCTAGTCACACTAGGGGTAACTTTGGGGGTCCCCCTTACCTCAGCCCCGCGCTCCAGCAGCGATCGGACGATCTCGCTGTGATGCAGGGGCTCCTCTCCGTCGGGGGGCGTGGCCGGGCAGGAAATGTAAAAGCAGATATCAGAGTAATCTGCTTTTAAATGCCGCCTGGGTCCCCGCCACCCCGCTGCACACATCTGCAGTTAGATGCGAT